>NW_012116221.1:1340307-1353654 GCF_000951035.1 Colobus angolensis palliatus | reverse complement strand
TTTTCTTTTCTTTCTTTTTTCTTTTTCTTTTCTTTTCTTTCCTTCCTTCCTTCCTTCCTCCCTCCCTCCCTTCCTTCCTTCCTTCCTTTTTGACAGAGTTTTGCTCTGTCGCCAGGCTGGAGTGCAGTGGCGTGATCTCTGCTCACTGCAACCTCCAACTCCCTGGTTCAAGCGATGCTCCTGCCTCAGCCTCATGAGTAGCTGGGATTACAGGCACCCGCCACCACGCCCAGCCAATTTTTGTATTTTTAGTAGACACAGGGTTTCACCATGTTGGCCAGGATGATCTCGATCTCCTGACCTCGTGATTCGTCCACCTCGGCCTCCCACAGTGCTGGGATTACAGTTGTGAGCCACCGCACCCGGCCATTTGTGCTTTCTCTGTTTTGGGTGACCATATAAATTATGATCCAGACTGTGACATTTCTGAAACAGATGGAGCACTAATCAAAGGAGACATTGCAACAATACATAATAGACCTGCAGTGTCCTGGGCAGATCAGGTTGTGAGGTCATGCCACCTTCAGTCCTTGTTTTAGGCATCCTAAACATGCCCATTGCTTTAACTCACAGCTCTTTGAAGATGACTTCAGAATGCATCTTATATCAAGCTCAACTCTTTTTGATTCTACTAACCTACTCAAAAACTTACAAAGGTTCCCCATTGCCATACTGTGTCATTCAAGACTCTCTTAGATAACCCAGATCGTATTTCCAAAAGCAAACTCATTCCTCTGCACTCCCTGAGGCATAACTTAGAGTCATTCAATCAAACTGAATTGACTCATTATTTCATAATTTAACTATTTATTGCCCAGGATTATATTGTTTCCTCTACCTAGAATTTACTCTTCTATCTCCTATTTCTATTTTTATTCACATGAAATTAATTTTAATTTTTAAGCATCTCCTTGAATTCTAGATACATAATTCTTTTTTCATATGACTTCTCCAACATGAGCAAACAAGAATGAGTTCTCTACCTCTCTTAAATTTGATTATAAGTTTTACATCACTACTTCACCTGTGTTTTCTTTTACTGGTGTTTTATACTAATGTATGAAATTTGTCAACTTTTAGGCAAAATTGTAGCCTCTTTGAGAACTATAGATTTCACCTTATGTATTACTGTTTCCATAGTAGCTTGTTTTGGTTGGGATTGTAGTACATATTTAGTAAAAATATATAGATCGCCCAGACGCAGTGGCTCACGCCTGTAATCCCAGCACTTTGGGAGGCCGAGGCGGGTGGATCACGAGGTCAGGACTTCAAGACCAGCCTAGCCAACACGGTGAAACCCTCTCTCTACTAAAAATACAAAAATTAGTCGAGCATACTGGTGCGTGTCTGTAGTCCCAGCTACTCGGGAGGCTGAGGCAGGAGAATTGCTTGAACCTGGGAGGTAGAGTTTGCAGTGAGCTGAGATTGTGCCACTGCACTCCAGCCTGGGCAACAGAGCAAGACTCTGTCAAAATAATAATAATAATAATAAATATATATATATATAGAGAGAGAGAGAGCACTTCATTTTACTGGAATTAATAATAATTATTTGTGACATTATTTCTTGTAATTTTTTTTCTCTTCTGTATAAAGAACTGAATTATGTGACTTTGGTTTTTGAAATGGTTCGTGTCCAGATCTAGAAACAAATCCTCCTTCTGTCATCCAAAGGCAGGCTTTCAATATTTCTTAGACCCTGAGGAAAAGTATATTCATTCATGTAGACAAACCTTTTTCATGACCGAGCTTAACTTTGTATATTTCTTTAGAGTTAGATAAGTGTTTTACGTTATTCAGAAAATGACTAAAACTACAAAATTAAATTATATTAAACTAAAATTATAAAGACCAATTTATAAAAAGTAACTCATTGAAAATATAGAACAAAATGTTATCTTCCACATAAAATATATTCCTAAAATCCTCTCATTTTAAATCATTTATCTCAGAGTGAATTTTTCCAAATTTGTAAGGGTTTCAAATTCATTTTGTGAAGTTGTCCCATATTTAATTTTATCTTTCAGTGGTGAAAAGTTTCTGTTGGAGTCACGTTAAATTTTAAAGTTTCTCAGCTTATATTGCACCTTTTAGGGTACTGCATGTAAAGCAGTACTCAATAAATATCTGTTGTGTAAATCCAGCTATGCTTTTTCACCAAAATTCTTACCTGGAGCATAAAACGCTGTTGTCTGATGCTAGAATTAGAAGTTTGTGCAGATTTAATATTAAACCTCTGTATGTAGTGGCTCATTAAGATTACTTTTTAGTATTTGCAAAATTATACAACAATCCCAAAGAACTATGTTCTCTCTAGAGAGTAAAACTTTATCTTAGCAAGTAACTTCATAGCCTCTCAGGGAATTCCTACAGAGAAATGAGAATATATGCACTGTCTGTGGCATGAAAATTGGGCTCCAAACTTGGAGTAGATTCTTGTTTGTTTGAATGAATGTTTCCTGGCACGTGGAGTTGATCAACCTCTCACACAGCAAAGACTCGGGGTGGCATATTCCACTCTTCCCATTTACCGGCTGTGTAGCATCTATGAGAAAGACTCAGGGTAGCATATTCCACTCTTCCCATTTACCGGCTGTGTGGCATCTGTGATGGGCTCACTTTCCCCCCAAAATTCAGATGTTGAAGTTCTAACCCCTAGTACTCCAGAATACAACCTTTTTTGGAGATACAGTCTTAAATTGTGCAATAAAGTTTAATTCAAGTTTTTAGGATGGGCTTTAATCCAATCTGACTGGTGTCTTTATAAGAAGAAGAAATTTGTACACCAGAAATGTCCTTGCACAGAGAAAAGATCTTGTAAAGAGACAGAGGGAGGGTGGACATCTGCAGGCCAAGGAGAGGGGCCTCAGAAGAAACCAACCTTGCCGACACCTTGATCTTGGACTTCCACCATCCAGAACTGTGCTGACATAACCTGCTTTTGTTTAGGCCACCCAGTCTGTGGTCCTTTGTTATGGCAGTCCCAGCAAAGGAACATGGCATCTGACTCTGCAGCACCATTGATTGGCTCAACGGACACAGCCTCCTGCTCCCCACTTTAATGGGACTGACGGCTCCACGAAATCCCTCAGGCCCCTCTGGAGAGCCCATTTTCTCATTGCCTGAGAGGCCACCTGGATAGTGTAGCTCGTAGACTGCTCTGCTTCCCCACGTCCCAGACGAAGGGCTCTTCTATCCATGGCTTTATTTCTCATATCACTAACAATATGGAAGAGCAGCTCTCAAATGTAATGCAAGGCATGGGAAAAGTTTAACATGGAGAAAATGTGACACTTGATTCTGCTTTTATCGTTGTATAAAGTGGACAGAGTCCTTTTCATGACTGCTTTGGAGGCTGGTTGGAATGCTGAGAAGTGCTTCTCTCCTGCGCTGATGTGTCACCTCCCAGCATGGCTCAGTAGCAGAATACCAAGGAACCCATCCAAAGGATTCCCTTGTTCCCCACCTCAGCGTCTTCCAGGCCAAGCTGCTGTGCCAGCACTGTAATGAGAGGGACTGGCCCCATAACACCGGGGGGAGACCACTCAGTTGGCTTTGTGAGACAGAAGTGATTCACTGATGGGGAAAGCCCATTTGTGACATTTCCCACTATCTCTGTGTAATATGGTTCATGAAGGCAAGGCAGCCATGCTAGTTTTGTTCTTTGAAATTCCTTCATGACACTCATTAGAACATACTGCACAAAAAACACAGTTTAAATCCTGGCTATATATTCACCTTGGGGTGTGAACAGGGTAAGTAATGAGTCAATGACTAGAAATTCCTTACTTTCTGTTCAACTTTTTAAAATTATTTTAACTAGGTACAGTTGTACATTATTTTAGTATACTTTTTTATTTTCAGCATGTTTGTTTTTTGTTTTGTTTTGTTTTGTTTTAGATGGAGTCCCGCCCAGGCTGTAATGCAGTGGCATGATCTCAGCTCACTGCAATCACTGAAACCTCTGCCTCCCGGGTTCAAGAGAGTCTCCCACCTCAGCCTCCCAAGTAGCTGGGATTACAGGCGCCCACCACCATGCCCAGTTAATTTTTGCATTTTTAGTAGAAACAGGGTTTCTCCATGTTGGCCAGGCTGGTCTTGAACACTAGAACTCATGTGATCCACCTGCCTCAGCCTCCCAAAGTGCTGAGACTACAGGTGTGAGTCACTGTGCCCAGCCCTACTTCAACGTGTTCTTTATCTCTGTTGCCATTCACTGAGCATGTATTTATGGAAGGCCGAGATACACCATGCTGCTACTTTTTAGATAATTTCACTTATTTTTTAGGTACTCTAGTCTATTCACCTGTTATCAAAACTGAATGCTATCCTTAGGGATCTTACAGTCTAGTACAGATGAGAATTCATGTATTAAATAAGTACAACAAAAACTACGGAATCCAGGGGTTTGCTCTGGACAGGTCAAACGCACATTTTCACTGTTGCCTTTTTCTGTATTAGAAAAACCAGCAGGAAAGAGGGCCCTGCTAAAAATGAGATCATCATAAACAGGAAAGTGCTATTCCGTTTTCTTTCAGTGCATTGTATTAAAAGGGAGTAGGATCTGGGAGTAGACAGTTATGTAACACAACATCTTAATGTGTTTTCTCCTTTGCTAATGTTATGTCTGGAACCTGTCTGCAGTAAGCAGCAGAAAACAAACTGCTTAGCATGAGAAAACAGCAGAAATGCAGAGGCTTAGGATTGATTGGTACCTAGAAAGGGGTGAAGAAATTCTCCCCTCAACCGTGAAAACTGAAGGCTTCGGTGATGAACAAGGACTAGGATAAATGATCTCTTGCAGGTAAATCGCCCAGGAAGTTTTAGGACTGCAGTATTCCAATTTCAGCAGTTAGTGGAAGATTCACATTCAGAAACCCTTCTTATGAAATCAGTTTCAGAAAAATCCTCTCTGGTACTCCAACTTCGCAGTAGTGGGCCTTTTGAGGAATGAAGGAATCTGAGATCTAGTATATTGGGACATTGTACAGAAAAAGAGCACAGCAGTCATTAGAAATGGGACAGAGTAAGGATCAGTAACATAGGGAGAAGGAAAAACCATAATAGAAGGAAAGAATTTATCAAAAACATGCAATTTAAATCCCAGTCCCCAGCTCAAACCCTCACAAAGACTCTCAGAGTTAGTGGAAGAAAAAATAGATTTCCCATTAATTATGAAACAAAGGTATCTCAAGACATGAAACCTCGCTATGAAAGTAGAGGACAACCCAGCTGCTTTTGGGGAAAGGTGAGATGTGAAAGTTAATATCTGGCTTACAGTCAGAAGTGACCTCAAAGAGATTTAAACGGTGCTAAAGGTCTATTCAGGTAGGGAAGGACTGACGTAGGCCATTAATAGTGTGTACTCAGGGATTGTGAGCTGTGGATGCTGCCACACAGGATATTTACTCGAAATCTTCATATGTTATTCTCATCTTTTTTTAAGACTCATTTTTTCCAGTTACGATATTTATTTTTCTCTGGCTTTGTTGCCAACTCTTATAATTTCATCAACTTCAATCTATGTAAAATATTTTCTTCTTCATAGACACATAGACAACAAATTATTTTGTCCCAAATCGACAAATTCAGATATCAAAATTTCAAAATTCAATATTATATAAATATTGTAATCAGCAAATCATGCACATATTTCGTTGCATAGGTCATTTGGCTTCTCCATTCTGGCTTTGTTGTTGTTGTTGTTGTTTGTTTTTCTGAGACGGAGTCTCGCTCTGTCACCCAGGCTGGAGTGCAGTGGGGAGATCTGGGCTCACTGCAAGCTCTGCCTCCCAGGTTCCCGCCATTCTGCCTCAGCCTCCTGAATAGCTGGGACTACAGGCGCCACCACCACGCCCGGGTGATTTTTTGTATTTTTAGTAAAGACAGGGTTTCACCGTGTTAGCCAGGATGGTCTCGATCTCCTGACCTCGTGATCCACCCGCCTCAGCCTCCTAAAGTGCTTGGATTACAGGTGTGAGCCACCATTCCCGGCCCATTCTGGCTTTTTTACCTGGTCTTCATATTTACATAAGTTAGGATTGCCTAGAAGGGACTGAAGCCACTGACCATATTTAGCACGATAGAGTATATATGGCCAAATATAATGAAAACATATAAAACAAGTATTATTTGGGTACTTCAGAGAAAGGGGCTCTGTAAACATGTAAACATCAAAGTATTGTCCAGTGTTATTCTCTTAGCATCTCCATATGTCCTTGTACTTTCCCATACAACAAAGATCCTTAAAAAAAAATCAGTCTCCATTAAGTGTAGATGTAGCTCATGTGTGATTTTATGATCTTATAAAATGTTTTAGTTCCTACTGTTGCCAGGCCTTATGTGACATCTATATTTCCTCTACACAACATACACAATACTCTGAGATAGATGCTGTCACACGTACATTTAATTGTAAGGAAATAGAAGCACTGAGAGGCTAAGTCACTTGCCCAAGTCGTCACGTAGCAAAGAGTGGGTTCATACTTGAACACAGTGTAACTGCCCAGTTCGCATTGTCATCCGCCATCATTGGCAGCCAAAGAACTATGCATTATTATGCATGTATTTTCAGAAGCAGTGCTGTCTATGCATATCATTGCACGCACACTGATTAAGTGCCTGTCACTGTTCTACTTGAACACAGGTAGACTAACTGCCCAGTTCGCATTTTCATCTGCCATCATTGGCAGCCAAAGAAGTATGCATTATTATACATTTATTTTCAGAAGCAGTGCTGTCTATCCATATCGTTGCATGCACACTGATTAAGTGCCTGTCACTGTTCTCTGGACTGGTGATCAATAGGCTTCTATTGCGTCCCACATGGTCTCATCTCGTTCAGTCCATGGAGCAGAAAAGAAGGTATTTTTGTTTAGGGTGCCATATAGAAACACAATCATTTACTAGATAAAATTCTGTCCTCCAACAGGAAGCAAACACATGGTGAATATCGAGGCCATTATTATCCAGGAAACCATGGAAATACACTCTAATAGTTGTCATTCTGCTATATATATATATATAGTGTGTGTGTGTATGTGTGTATATACATATATATATATTTTAGCACAAGTATACATACTGCTTTAAATACATATCAGAACTGAAGAACACTAGCTGAATTCTTGCCGCTTCTTTATTTCTAAAACTTCCAGTGTCTTAAAATGTGCATCTCCATGCCCAGAATTGCCTGCTATACTCTAGCCACGTGATATTTGGGACCACTGAGGAATAGAAATCCTAAATTATTGGGGGCATTAGTCATAGGAAATATATTTCCTAGATAAAGGTAGTAATTTCATTTTTGTCGCATATATTTGACATTTTGACTGTCATCGTCTATGTTTTCCTAAAAGATAGACTCATCTCTACAGCCAGTAAGCTTCCAGCCTTAGTGCATTCATTTACATTTTAGTATCAATATTGTAGCTATGTTATAAAGTTTATAAGTCATAGCTTTTTAGTGCAGACATATAGAACCAAGAACAGTATCGTAATTGTGCGAAGGGGCCGTTAAGTAGGCTTGCTACAGTGAAATGCCTATGCACGAGCCTCAATTAAACTCTGCAGGACAAGTGAAGTATCCTCTGCTGCTAGGCCAAGGTTCTTGATGCTTTATTCCATTTGCATTGGCTTATGTGACTCAGGTGACATGACTGCTTTCAGCGGGTGTGTATGAAATGTACATTTCTGTAAATAGCAGTTATGTGACTACATTGCAAATACAGTGAATTCTGGCCCTTTTTACAATGAGGAAAAGTTGAATGAGCAACAGTCTGTTCACCATTGATTTATAAGGAATGATTTCCTACATCTGCACTCCCAACTCCAGTGGATTTAATTTACCAAATTTCCTGGAAATCATATACATTGACCTTGAAAGGACATACTTTTTCTTTCTTACTTTTCTGAAAAGGAGAACAATCACTCACCCCCCTCCCTTTGAATTTAATGCACATTCACCTAAGGCAGCCTACGGGTTGCTTGCTAAAGAGCTGGAAAGATTGAGGTATCTTTACTCAGCATCATTCTCTGGGAAAACAGAATTCTAGTATTTTTGCCTCTAGAGTTTGTACACTAGACAATGAAATGCAAAAGTTGAATGAAGATAAATGCTTTGTTTGTACTGAAGCTATGTGAAAATGGAAGGCTTTTAATCACTGAAAAGGCCTACCATGTCATCTCCTTCTTTTCCTTGCAAACACAGGGTTACTCCCCCTGGTATAATCTTTATTTTTTTTTTCCCTGTCCAGACCAGACTTAAATGATGCCAGATGTTGGCTGTCCAGCAGTATTTTGCTCATTTCTCAGCTGGAAAATCAGTTTTCTCTTTTTCCATTTTATGAAAACTCCCCATTTATTTCTAAAACAAAGAGTGAAACCAAACTTAACAAATTATTACCTTCAGCAAATCATGAATTAATGTGAACTCTGCTCTGCACCAATTATTAGAGGTATTTGTTCATGAGCACTCAGGCCAGTGCATTACACTGAACTCAATTTTCCCCAACCTGGTCATGTAAAAGCTTCAAGAATGTCAAAAACCTCAAAATATTAAAATATTTTATATAAAAACCATTATATATATACTTTAGTTATATAGATTTTATTTTGTGTAAATCAAACTGACGAAATGTGTGGTCTGAATATTTCTACATCTAATAGCTGTTCCTGAAGGGTGAGCCCTGCAACCAGTCCTCCTTTATCTGTCCGTAAGAAGGCGCTTAGCTGGGCACAGGAGCCCTGGAACAAAGCAGGGAGTCTTCACAAACAGTCAGTTGGACCCCAGATTTAGGAAAGTATCAGCCATCAATACGACTGTGAATCTAATTAAGTATTTATTTAGAAAATACACACTTTCTACCTTGAGGACCCAGCATACATCCTTGCAGAACCGAGCAAATGACAGTATAATTTTTCAGGAAACAGACTAAGGTTGTGTTTAAGAGCGTGAGTTTTAGGGGAAATTAGAATTGCCCAAGAGTCTCAAGGAAGTACATGAAGGAGATCTGATTTAAACCCGGAGAGCTTTTGAATAGTGTGAGGTAAACATAGCAGTGGTTAACTGGACGATAGCTACATGTATTTGCTAGGTCTGCCATATTTGCTAGGTCTACATGTATTTGCTAGGTCTGCCATAACAAAATACAGACTGAATGGCTTAAGTCACAGGTATTTATTTCCTCAGTTTGGAATCTGGGAGTCCAAGACGGAGTTGCTGGTAGGTTTGGTTTCTCCCCAGGCCTCTCTCCTTCATGTGCAGGTGCTGCGCCCTCCCTCTGTGTATCTTTCTCTGTATGTCCCAATACGCCCTTTTCGAATTGAACCAGGGCCCACCCAAAAGGCCTCAGTTTTAACGTAATCACCTCTTTAAAGACCCCATCTCTAAGCACAGTCTCATTCTGAGTCACTAGGAGTTAGGACTTCAACATACGAATTTTCAGAGAGCACAATTAAACGTATGACGTGGAAGAAGATCAGACGTCCCAGTAGATGCCAGCACAGGTAGGGATAACTGTGGAGAGACAGACGCCTCCTCTGACTAGATGTGCTTTGTACGTCTCAGGTACCAGCGAAGAAACCCTCACTTAGGTACCGGCCAGAGAAACCCTCAGCTGACTAAGGTTGCTCCCAATTCACCGACTGGCTTCTGGCACCTGAAAACACAGCCATGAAGTACAGTTACAAGAAAATGAAAAGGTGGCTGTTCTCTGCTCTCCATCTATAATCTGAGGTTATGCTTGCTACACGGAGACTGTCTACAGTGCTTGACTGGGTCAGGGCACCGGGCTGCAAATCACTGCAAGAGATTTAGGCTAAGTGGAAAAAAGCTATTTATTGAACGCTTCAGGAAATTCGCAGAATGAATGGAAGACTGCCCAGAGCAGGTATAAGAACGACAGGAATCCAGAAGCTGCAGACAGACTAGAAGCAGAGATCAGGAAGGAAACCGGCCCAGACAGGAGGCTGAGCGCCTAACGCAGTGAGTGCCAGGATGGTGAACCTCTGGCCGTTCTGTTAATTCTTGCATCGCTTGCTCTAGATGTGAAGGCATGCGCTTATTTCCTGAGGGATTCTGGAATGAGGAGAGGAAGGTCTTGGTCCTTGACTTTGTGTGCAAGGCGGTGCTTTCAAGTTTTCCTCCATTTCCTCTACATGCAATGGGGCGACCATCATTGCTCAATGAGAGAGAGAGACACCATTGAAGAGAAAGAGCAGGACCTGGGAAAACACCGTAGGCAACACCTATTGCTCTGGACATAAAAAGCCCCTAGTCGGGCAGGTGTTGCAGCTTTTCTCATAATTATTATACGCATAGTCCAAATGAATAGTGCAGACTGAAAATGTCCTAGGCAAGGAGGGGAAGGAAACGCTGGTGGAGCCTGGAATAACTGGATAGAGGTTAACAGAGGATGTCAGCAGTGGGAGGACCTTGAAGGATGGTAGGAGCTGAGTAACTGGAAAATGAGGTGGGCATGATCCAGGGAGATGGGGGCTGTGGGCGCGTGGAGACGGGCAGGGGACGGGTATGCAGAGTGGAGGTGGGCGCTGGAAGGGGCTGGGGCTCCTCATCCCGCACCGTGACAGATCAGCTGGGAGCCCTCCACCGGGAGCTGCCTTTGGAAACCCGCGTGTTCCGCAAGGAGGGTTTTGATTTATTGGTTTAAGAGAAGCCAGTGCAGACTCCTGAGCATCCATGTCCCCGTGGCCCAACATCCCGTTCGTTTGAAGTTTAAGGTCAGAACTGCAGAGGCTGCTCAGAGCCCTGAGAACCTCGAATGTCATTAGTTTTCCTTTTAGCTACTGTTAAGAGGCTCCCTCGTACCTAGTATTTCTTTGTCTTTGGAAATCTTATTTATGCTTCTCTTTGTTTCCTATTTTCCTTCCAATTTAAACAAAAATAAAAAATCTATTTTTCCCCACATTTAAAATGATTTGAAAAAAATGTTTTGTTCCATTATATCGTGGAAAACAAACTTATTTTGATTTTTTCCTAATGCAAACTAGTTTTAATTCAGAGTTGGAAAATATCTGTGCTACCAAACAGAGTCAGTAGCAGCATGAGCAAGTTACCCGCAACACCTTTGGTTGCCCTAAGGTTTGAACAAACACTACTTTGTGAATCCACCTTGGATGTAAGTGTATTTAAGTACAACTTCCTTATTTCAGCTTTAAAATAAGTATTTATTTTCTCACCTGCCTTACTTTATGAAACAGTTTTTTACAGCTTCTCTTTCTTTAAAATCTTTGATCTATTTGGCTGATTTTGTTCTAGGTGAGGATCAGTATGGATCTATGAACTTTAAAACACGGGAGAAGAGATGGGGACTTAAAACAACAAAAACATCACTCTTCAGTGGCTGCCACAACTTCTGCCTCTGCTTCCCCATCCACTGCCAGGGACAGGCAACCTCAGTGCAGTACCGACTGAGACACTGGGCAGGTGTGAAAGGCACAGTGGGAACGCTGGGACAGATGGTGTGGGGAAGGGCTGGAATGAACTGTGCCTCCAGTGAAGAGAGCACTGCTGCACACCTGCCCCTCTGCAGTGTGACGTTGCTGTTGTGACGTTGCTGTTCCTACAACGAGGAGGTGAGGCGTGTTCTTCAGCTCCTTGATACTAGGCAGACCTTTTGATATGCTGAGACCAGTAGCATGTGCTGGAAGGACCATGTGGAGAAGAGTAAGGTGCCTCAAACAACCGACAGCACAGACTGCCAGAGGAGCCAGTGAAGCCTGCCCGGACCCTCTACTTACTGCAAGCCATCAGGTCACTGCAGCTGCATGTGTGAACCCAAGTTAGACCAGCAGGACTGCCCGGATTGCCAGTGCATACAATTATGGGAAAGAACCAATGGTTGCTGTTTTATGCCACAATTTCGGAGGACTTCGTGAAAAGAAAAATAAGTAACTGACACAGGTGTTCAAGGCTGCAGTGAGCTATGATCGCACCACTGCACTCCAACCTGGGTGACAGAGCAAGAGAGCCTGTCTCAAAAAATAAAATAAATAACTGACATATGCTTATTTTTTTAAATGAGTTTCTTTTGACTTAATTCTTCAGTTCAGCTTGCTTATGTGGATAATATTAAAATGAATCACTTTAGTTTTCTACTATGGATTATAGTTAAGAGCTTGTCAAAGATAGACCAGATGCCTCTCCAAACAGCAGCATCTACTCATGTCATGGTACCTACATGGGCAGTTGAGATCCATTGTCTGGTCCCAGGTTTTCTATGTCAGGTTACAGCACTGATTCACGACATTCAATCTCACAAAACATTAACGTTCTATTTGGAATGGTCCATTTCTTGAAAATTAAAGTAATACTGCAGTGTAGGTAAGACTTTTCATCTCTGTTCAGCAGAAAACCCTGACCTATGTTGGTAACCTAAGTAAAAAGTGAAAATATTTTGAGATATAAATGATAATTTGGGTGGTGTTATACTATCCCAGGATCCTGTTGCCTCTTATCAGTGGTGAACAATGGAACCCGATAGTGCATCCCAGCAGACAGAACCTCTCCCACACTGCAGTGTCAGCGATGCAATGAGGCTCCAGGCCAGGTGCAGTGGCTCATACCTGTAATCTCAGCAGTTGGGAAGGCTGAGGTGGGTGGATCTCTTTAGGCCACGAGTTTGAGACTGGCGTGGCCAATATGGTGAAACCCCGTCTCTACTAAAAAATACAAAAATTAGCCCAGTGTAGTGGCACAAGACTGTAGTCCTAGTGACTCAGGAAGCTGAGGCACAAGAATCGCTTGAACCCAGGAGGCGGAATTTACAGTGAGCCAAGATCATACCACTGCACTCCAGCCTGGGCAACAGAGTGAGACTCCATTAAAAAAAAAAGAAAAAGACTCTAGTGCTGGTATTCTAATTTGTAAGACTCCATATGGAAATACGTGTTTAGGGACACCAACATTATGTCACGCTGACATCACTGCATTGTGATGCGTTTTTCCTGACTCTGCACTCTTGATGGAGACTTGAGGAAACTCGCTGGCAGCACATTTATCAACATTCGTATTTTTGCTTAGGTTAGTACTTGACCGATCTTACCCCCAAATTGTGACGAATCATTCTATCCCTACTGTGTCTCCAGTGAAGTGGGAGAAATCCCTCAGCCATTTTTGTATCTTTGGCACATCTTTAAAATTGATATAATTATTTACATTCTTTCTGATTGCATGAAAACCAAGGCCTTATTTGTTATATTAAGAGTTCAAGTTCCTTGGCCGGGCGCGGTGGCTCAAGCCTGTAATCCCAGCACTTTGGGAGGCCGAGATGGACGGATCACGAGGTCAGGAGATCGAGACCATCCTGGCTAACACGGTGAAACCCC
>NW_012116221.1:1335640-1340177 GCF_000951035.1 Colobus angolensis palliatus | reverse complement strand
AAAAAAAAAAAAAAAAAAGAGTTCAAGTTCCTTAATAGTAATACTTTGGCACATCGTCTTCTTATAAAAATATAGCTACAATATCATTTTAAAAGAGATGTGACTTAGAAAGATTCTGCTCTACTGATTTTATAGC
This sequence comes from Colobus angolensis palliatus, assembly GCF_000951035.1. Taxonomy (NCBI): domain Eukaryota; kingdom Metazoa; phylum Chordata; class Mammalia; order Primates; family Cercopithecidae; genus Colobus; species Colobus angolensis. The sequence goes on along the minus strand of NW_012116221.1, from coordinate 1,340,041 downwards.
TCTCTGGTGCAATACATAATTACTGGGTAGCTTCACTCCGGTGGGAAAATGGTGTTTCACATACTCCATTAAATATTTTTCCTGACAATGAATGCCTTGTTTACTTTTGCAAATTCTCAACTTTATATACTTCTCCCTCTTTTATTCCGATCAATAAGGCCCTTCCGGCAACTCTCCTCCCACTCCCTTTACCAAAACACACACAAATAAATAAAATAATCAGTCAAAAGGAGGTAGGCCTGAGGGTACTTTGTCAATATCGTTATCACCTGGGGTATTAGTAAACTGCCTCAACGGTCTGTGAGATTTCTTTCAAACCTCACGTGGAGTTCATGTAACCAGTATGGAAAACAGTACCTTCTGATGACTTTTTCACCTTTGTATTTTTAAGTGGGACATGTAATTATATCACAAAAATGAGAATGGAAACAAAATCAAAGTTTTATTCCATCATATTTTCATCATTCTAGTCATAATATTTAATTTTCTATCCCCTATGACATGCATAATAAGTAAGGAAATATGTCCCATTTAAAGGATTGAAGCCAGTATTATCCATCATTTGAGGAGAATTTCCAGCCAAAATGTTTGATTGGCACTCGTGAGGACAGTGACCCTGCACCTGGGTCACTAGTTAATTCCTCTGGATACTTGTTTGGGTCGGAATGAGCTCAAGTGAGTACCAGGCACAAAGCCTTCGCTTTCTGTCTCAACCCAACAATGACCTGTCCAGAAGATGTGATTTGTCATCAGCCCATCCCCAAGTATCCCACCTATTCACTGAGCCAGCAGGTCATCTGCTGTTCAGCAGTTCAAAATCACCTCCGATTCAGCTGACACACATGAAGTCCATCAATGTCCATTAGCCCAGGACAAGCGTGTCGGTCACAGCAGCTGTCAGTCTAGGCCAAAGAGGTCCTGTCAGGGCCATTGTTATTTTTGTCCTGAAGTTAGGTATGAAAGTTACAGTCATGGCAGGTTTTAATTCTTTGTGTCAACAAAGACAATGGACAGTCACCCAAACTCAGTAACTCTGTATTTTAAAAGCTGTAAGAAAAGCACATGTGATAAGCTTATCAATATTTCTGGTATATTATTCAGCTACTTTGGTCCTTGTGTTTCTTTGATTAGGGGTCAGCTTTTAGATTCGGTGGATTAGATTGACTAGGGCTTTTGAAAATTGTTACTTAGATTTAGACATCTGTACACTGGACACACAGTTGTTTGGAGAAATGAGTCCGATACCCTTGATGAAAGCAGAAACGGGGCGTAACATTTTTGTTCTGTTTCTATGATCTTTTTATGAACAAGAATGTTAGGCCAGCCCTATTTTTTTTGGAGATAAATGGGTAGATGAAAATTACACCTTCAGCATGTATTGCTAACACTCATTTGTAATGATCACACATAATGCCTGGTTGATTACTTTCTTAACGTCTTTGCATATTATAAGCCCCTAATGAGCCTGTGGCCCACGTGGATGCAGAGGCCCATTCAGTGTGTTGTTACACCTCCAATAATACAACTCACATGAGTAGTAATGAGAGGAATACGTAGATAGCTCCCATCCATTGGGTTCTTACGTTGCTCTTGGCATAACGCTAAACACTTGCCATATGTGTCTTATTCAACCCTTAAAATCAATCCATGAGGCAGCAATTATTTGTGTTTTTGCAGACAGTGGAACAGAAGTGTACATGCTTATGCTCATATTTTGCTAAAAGAAAAGGTTTTCTCCTTTTGTTAAGTGCATTTGCAAGGCAGCTCTTTGAAACAAAGCACATGCATTCTATTTTTTTTGTTATTAGTAGCGGCAGCAACGGCTGCAACAGCAGTAGCACTAGTAGCAGTTTGCTGTTTATAATCTCCCTTCTCGATTCGACTGTTTGCGTTTTGAGTCCTCTTGCTCATATTTGTGTTGTTAACACTCGTGGGCACCTCTCAGGTGTCAGCAATACAATGTCGAGGGGTGAGTGGGGAGAATTGTTGTGATCGTGCACCTCGTCCCTAGAGGATCGCTTCTCTGTCAGAGGGATGTGTAATTCAGGACTCCCCAAACGAGAAATCAGTATGTGCGGAAATACTATAAAGAGGTTTCACTGTAGCATACGTGTAATAATTTACAACATTTGCTCCGATGCATAGCCTACATGGTAGGGCAATTACACAGGTAATAAACCTCGTATCTGAAAACACAGAGCACATAATACCCAGCCTTTTCATGCACACTTGATTTCTCCTGATTTATTAACAACTTTCTCATATTTAAGTGATTTTCCTTATTACGCATTGCTTTGTATCTCACTGTGGCATGGCCTTAGCTCAACAGTTGCTAAAATTCTCCCACAAGACTTATTAACTCGACATTTGCTTAGAAGACGTGTTCTGCCTTGTGGCTAATGATACAGTTGCACAGTAAGAAAGAAGGATGAAAGCAGAAACACACGACAGGACATTGAGAAGCGGATAAACAACAAATAAAACTGTAGGGAAACGAAAACCAATTCATTCTCTCTTATTTTGCAAACAGTTATAAGCATACCATGACATTTTGAAAGTAGAAAACATCCCTACAAAGCTGTATCGAACACCATCCTAATCCCAACACCACAGTTCTTCAAGTGGCAGGTGATAAATTCTAACAGAACATTCACATTTGGTAAAATGGTACTTAAAATACAAATGATAAGGGAACCGAAGCCCCTGGCATTCTCAGTTTATAAACCAACTTGTTTACCTTTATAGTTTAATCACATGATAGTGTTATCACCAAAGAATGTAAGTTCTCGTCTTCATTTCACGTTCAGTCTGTTTTTAACGATTGCGTTTGTTCATAGAAGCTTCTTCACTGGAAGAAAGTAAAATGCCATAGAGACAAAATAACTGTGGCAATGGTTGCATATGACACTGAATAAATGCTAAATGTGGACTTGTTTTTGCTGCTAAATAATTTGATTTGTTCCTGTTTGTTCTATTTAATTACTGAGGCAGGTGACATACCCAGATATGTTTTTCATAATTAACCTTATGGCAAAAGTGAAAGTGAATCTGTTTCTACAAGTGCTGATAAAAATAGACAGGACTTTTAAAGACTTGAGTAGTTTGAGTCCCAGTGGTTCATTAAACTCTCTTTGTGAATGGAATAAGTATTATTTATCATTCCCAAGCATCTAATACTTACAATTTGTTAACTCTCCTTACTTTAACTTACATATATTAATTCTAATTCCCAAGAGAACATTTTAGGAACAGATGCTATTATTCCTCTTCTTTGGGAGAAGAAACACAGGGCCAGAATAGGTCAGTGACTTGCCCAGAACATCAATAAAATAAACATTATAACTTCAGATTTGAACCCAAGTCTTTCTATGGCTAAAGACCATTCTCTTTCCAATACATCATTCTACCTCCTAGTTTATGTAAATTGGAGCAACCAAGTCTGTTTCAACTTGTTTCTAATTTGTGAGTAAGCTCTTCAATATGTTCTAAAACAATTAGCCACTATCCATAAATAATCACAGTTGGAATAGATAATTAAACAAACAAAAAGTCTCTTTTCTCTCATTACAGGTGCGAACATGGTTAAGATAGGTCCATCAAATGTGTAACTTACTTCTCCAAACTCTACAGATATCTCACAATATCAGGTGAGTTGTGCACGGCTGACTATTTCCATCTCAGAGTTTCTAGTACTTACTTCTGGTTACAAGAAAATGGCTGGCCATCCGAAAGCTCAAGCTAGACAACTTCAATTTTTCATGTACTGGGATATAGTGTGTAATTAAAACTCTCCAGCCAAACTAAGCATAAATATAACAGACTAATATACACTAAAGAAACTTCCTCCTGGCATACCTTATAGAAACTCCATTGTCATTAAAAATCAGTACTGGACAAAATAAGTAATATTGCACATGTAACCATAAGTCCGTGTGCAGTTTAGACAACAGTTTCTCCTTGTGTCATTCAAATAGGTTTTTCATACGTAGTCAGTAAAGGTTACAGTAGTGTAGCTTTCAAGTGGGATGTTACTCTTTAAAGATTTCTCGACTGCGCGGTGGCTCACGCCTGTCATCCCAGCACTCTGGGAGGCTAAGGTGAGTGGATCACCTGAGATTAGGAGTTCGAGACCAGGCTGACCAACATGGTGAAACCCTGCCTCTACTAAAATACAAAAATTTGCTGGGCGTAGTGCCGGGTGCCTGTAATCTCAGGTACTTGGGAGGCTGAGGCAGGAGAATTGCTTGAACCAGGAGGCAGAAGTTGCAGTGAGCCAAGATCGCACCACTGCTCTCCAGCCTGGGCAACAAGAAAGAAACTGCATAAAAAAAAGAAAGAAAGAAAGAAAGAAAGAAAGAAAGAAAGAAAGAAAGAAAGAAAGAAAGAAAGAAAGAAAGAAAG
>NW_012116221.1:1320630-1335490 GCF_000951035.1 Colobus angolensis palliatus | reverse complement strand
TTGTAGTGAAAAAATTCAAAAAGAATTATTGCCCCCAATTAGCAATTTTTTAGTGCCTAGTTTAATGACACTGTTCCTAGCCCCACCAAAATGAGAAGACATTTGTTATGTAGAATGGACATTACTGTCCCCTTCAAGGAAGAATAGGGCTGGCCGGTGGAGGGTGGTGGCATTACAATTCATTGGGAAAAGTTTTCAATTAAATGATTGTTAAGGCTCTTTCCAAGTCCCAAATTCTACACTTTTATTATTTTAGGAGTAAAAGCCTATTTGTTTATCAAGAGACCTTAGGAAAACATTTCTCTAAGGTGTGCTATCACTGAGTGGGGCTAATGGGACGGACGGGAGAAATAAGCCCCTGGCCAGGAGGCTGGAGCTCCGTAGTCCTGCATTAGCCAGGAATGGAGGATTAAGCTGGTTGGAATAATTTGAGTTCTTTGTTTCTCAATACTTCTTTTTAACTTGTAAAATGGGAGTTGGAAAACTGACTCTAGGGAACTGACAAAAAATAAAATAAAAGAACTGGTTGGCACAGGTGAGTGTATACCTGGATGGCAGTGGCGACGGCTAACAGATACTGTAGCTGTGTCAGAGCACTCCGCGGCCGTCATGAAGCAAGGCTATCTGGATTGGAAGGCTGTCCACCCGAGACCCTGACGCCACTCTCACACTCACCATCCCAAGCAAGACTGTTGACCAGTTTGAGCTGTAGATGCCTTATGTGTAAATAAGGGTGTGGGAGAGATGCCTGCAGAGGTTATTCTCTTTTTGACCTCTGAAAACACTTGTGCTCTCAGACAGAAGAGTTGGAACTTAAGTTTCAAAGAGATGGAAGCAAGGGTGACACCAAAAATATCCTAAAATTGAACCAGAATAATGGGAAGCCTCCAGAAACAAAGGTATGTTTTACTTTTCATTCTTCAACATATTTTCTCATCTTAAAGCTCTTTATAAAGTTGTCTTTTCTACTTCAGAGTAGGGAAGTCATCGTCTTTTTCTTAGAAATTTTGTCAGCTGAGTTTTCATACACTTTCAAAACTGAGAGGATAGATGTTTTGAGTTTATATTTTAGTACTGATTGGTACTTGGTTTGTTGAGTAAAGTGGTTGAGAAAAAAAAGTTTTTTTTTTTATAAGAAGGAGTTTAAAAGTGGCTTAGCATTTTAGAAAAGTGGTTGTCAGATACAGAAAACCAGACTCACATGTCTTAAACAGTGAATGGAGTTAATTGACTCACAAATGAGATAGGCCAAGGACAGACTGGTCTTTAGTCAAAGTGTGAGCGGATTTCTGTCCCCATTTTTGGGGGGATTTCTTTGTGTCTCCATCGATTGCCTGACCTCTTTAGCTTCAAAATGCTTTCCTTGTGGCCATACGATCGCTGTCAGCTTCTTTTCCATACCCACTATAAGAAAGGTGACCACTGTCCTCCACTGTTGAACAGATGTCCTGGTTTTGCTTTCACTGGACCATCTGGAGAGGTCCAGATTGAACTAATCTATAGCCACAGCAATGCCTGGTATTGGTTTAGGAGTGAGGTAGATGGAACAATGATGAAACAATCTTAATGACAAAACAGCATAATCAGAAAATAGGGTATACCCTTGGATCTGAGGATGAAGCAAATCCCACCCAAACTTTCTAGTTACTACATTATGAAGTGGAGAATAGTGGAGAACGCGGGTTGGTAAGATAACCCCAGTAACCACTGCAGAGTTCCGCCACCACAGTCAATGTTATCAAGGGAAGTCAGCTGGACTCCATGCCTTCATCAAATTATCGTGGTAGAAAGAATTTAAAGACAACTAGTCTCACCTTCATACTTTACTAATGATGAAACTAAAGGTCCAAAGGTTTAGATGGTTTGACCAAGAGAAAGTAGCAGATCTGGAAGTGGCTCCACCTCACTGACACTGGTGCAATCAGCTTTCTACTAGATGCCACTCATTTATTTATTCATTCATTATGTAGTGAGCATTGCTGTCTCCAGCATGCTCCTGAAAGGTGTCTGCCTTCAGAGCCCACTTCAAAGGCCACCTTCTCCAATGAGAATTTTTCAGTCTTTTAGTTAAAATTATCTCTCCATATTATGCACGATCGTAGCATTTGGTGCCTCTTTCAGTTCCCTTCTAGTTCTTCTTATGAATGTTTTTCTTTATCTCTCCCACTGGAATGAGAGTTCCTTGAGCAAAAAGGCTGTGTCCTGTGCATCTGCCTATCCTTCTGAGAGCTGCCCACAATTTCAGACATGGTCTGCATATTAACATTTGAATACATGCGTAAATGAATGTATAATTGTTGGCGATGCTTTGGCTCAGGAAATGGTGACTGGAGAATTTATTAGTGGTAGACAGTCTGTCTTTTTCTTGACCCACACCATTATGTTAATGTCTCCTTCGTAGCTGGAATTGAACCAGACTTGCTTTTGTTGACCCAGCATTTGGACTCAGGCAAATGCTGACGTGGATGAAGTTTGCCTTTGCTCCTTCCGCACCATCCTTTCCAGCATCACTTTCTCCTGAAGGTCCCGTGTGCCTAGACAGCAGTGTCACAGGTAACTTTCCCCAGCCCTATCGAGATGTAAATCACTCTGTTCTATCCCAACAGACTCTTCTAGGAATCATTTGAGATAAATTTATTCTAACTTTACGTTCCTAACACTCTCAGAGGTATCTGAATTTTATAGGCCCTTTGGAGGTAGAAGCTTTAAGACATCTAAATTAAATTTTGAGTTTTAAATAGCATGATATGGTCACGGTGTGACCTCTAGACTCTAGATGGTCTTCTTTTTCCTTTCTCTACATAATTTTCGTTTCTACTTGCCCATCCATAAGGCCAGCCCAGCCTTTATCACGTGATGGTTCATCTCACAGTATCCCCTGGAATTACATCATAGTGGGGAAGGAGCGGGCATTGAGAGGACATAGCAAACTTTCCTACCAAGAAGTACACCTAATTGGACCTACTGGGACTCCAGTCTTTCCTTGGAAAATGCAAAAGTGATGTTGTATTTGTTATGAGAGAAGCTGAAATTACCTGCAACACAAGTGTCAGTGCCTCAGACTCGCAGCAGAGATGCCGCAGATGCTGTTATGCAGGACAGAATCTATGTTTATTCAAAGGCCACACATTTCTGGGGACTGAATCTGCTGAGAGAGAGAGATCTTGAAACATATTGAGACGGGTCCCTTCTGTTTGTCAATAGTACATTATGACCGATTTGGATAGGGGAGTAAATCTTCAATTGCAAATGAGATAGCTAAAACTTGTAGTGTATCTTTGCTGTCTTATTACCACATATCAATAAGAGTACCTTTCAAGTGAAATGAGAATGGTCTCCAAGAGCAATTTTCACCATACCATTAGAATTTGTGTATATGAAATAAGAGTAAATTATTTCATGGACAGTCCACTTGTAGGAAAAAAAAAATGACTGATTTTTTAAAACTCTACAGTTGCCTTAGATTATTTGGTACTTCCTTTAGTTTATGCTACATTTTTTTTTTCAGAAAAGAAAGTATGGATTGACTTCTTAATATGTGTCCAAACAGCACAGGCTTGGACATAACAATAAGAACAGGAAATACAAATGGACTGTTAAAAGGAGTATTTACAGTGGAAACACAATAAAAAGTGTAGACTCAAGCTGTGTTTATATTCCTATGTTTTCAGGACTTTTGACATTTATAACCCTTTTGGCTTTAAAATTCAATTTTCATACTTCATCTGAGTGATAAGGTGTATTTCTTTTGACAAGGTCTAAGAAAAATAATCTTTTCAGTTATTTTGAGTTATGAAAAAAATGGGTGAACCAATAACTAACATGATTGAACACAAGCATTTCAAATGTGGCATGTGGCTAAGCCTCCAAAGCAATCGCTGCATTTAAAGGAATATATACAAAGAGGTGCACAAAATGCTTCTTCTAAGAGCCTTGCTGGCATTTACTGAAGTTTGATTCCAGGTTAAAAGAGACATTGTCATTGCCTGTGCTAAGTGTGACTTACTTCCAAACAAAACATTTAAGGACACATGATTCTTAAAAATAGCAATTTGGACTTTGAAAAAATATGAAATCGTCGATACATTTTGTACATCCTTCACATTCGCACTTCAGATGACAGAGGATGCTTGAAACAGGATGGAATTCTCTTTGAACATATTCAGGAATATTCATTCTATCTTACTCGTTTCCCTCCCGATACTTTGAATATGGAGAGCACCCTTTCCACGTAATCATTTTTTGGATGGAAATAGAAATAAGCCAATCTACATTTTTTGTTTTTGTTTTAAGACAAAGTCTCCCTCTGTCACCCAGCCTGGAGGGCAGCAGCATGATCTCTACTCACTACAACCTCCACCTCTCACTACAACCTCCACCTCCCGGGCTCAAGCAATTTTCCTGCCTCAGCCTCCCAAGTAGCTGGATTACAGGCGAGCCCCATCACAGGCCAATGTTTGTACATTTGCAGAGATGGGTGTCCCACCATGTTGCCCAGGCTGGTCTCGAATTTTGGTACTCAAGTGATCCGCCCACCTTGGCCTGCTGGACTGCTGGGATTACAGGTGTGAGCCACTGTGCCTGGCCTCTACACCGTTTTTATTCTTCCTCTTCAAGCTTCATGTGGAGCAGACCCACATCTAGTGATATGGTAACAGTTTATTTTTTGCTGCCAGAGATTTTATTTTTCAACAAAATAAAATTTTAAGAAAACAGAAACTTACCCATTTAGGTCTTAAAAAACTTTCTGTTTCAATAAGTTTGTGAAAAAAACTTTAAAAATGCCTCACAGTTCATTCCTTCTCTTTCTCAAAAAGGGGATCTGATAGCCATAAAATTATGCAGTACTTCACGGTCATTTATCATGTCTTAATTAATGTAATCTGGCCGGGCGCAGTGGCTCAGCCTGTAATTCCAGCACTTTGGGAGGCCGAGGCGGGTGGATCACGAGGTCATGAGATCGAGACCATCCTGGCTAACACGGTGAAACCCCGTCTCTACTAAAAACATAAAATCAGCCGGGCGAGGTGGCGGCGCCTGTAGTTCCGGTTCCTCGGGAGGCTGAGGCAGGAGAATGGCGTGAACCCGGGAGGCGGAGCTTGCAGTGAGCTGAGATCCGGCCACTGCACTCCAGCCTGGGCCACAGAGCGAGACTCCATCTCAGAAATAAAATAATAAAATAAAATGTAATCAACTAAAATATAGCCATGTTTTGGGATCAGGTAAGTAAAGTTATTTTACACTACAGTATGAAACTGAATATTTTTTGTTCTATTTTGGTAGCCGTTGAATAATTTAAAACGATTTTCCTGGCTCTCTGTATAACCACCCAACAGGCTCACCTTGCCCACTGCCTAGACAGAGCCAACTTACCAAGACAGGGTGACTGCTATAGAGAAAGTCATTCAGGCAGGAATAACTTTGGCTGTGCGGAAGCCTGGAGCCTTACTGTTCCTCAGATCAGTCTCCCAGAGAATTCGGGATTGGAGTTTGTAAGGATAATCTGGTGAGCAGCGGGCCTGTGAATCAGGAATTCGGATTGGACAGAGATGGAATCCTAGGACGTCACAGCTGCTCTCTTGGCTGACTCAGCCCCTGGCGCGGGGCGGGGCACAGAGCAGACCGGGCAGTTTACCATCTAGGTGGGGCCAACCGATCCATCCAGTACAGGGCCTGCAAAATATCTCAAGTACCGATCTTAGGTTGTACAACGATGATGTTATCCCCAGGAGCAATCTGGGGAGGTTTAGAATCTTGCAACCTCCCGTGCATGACCATAATTTCTACTCTTAAGACTAATTTGCTAGTCTCGCGAAGGCAGTCTAGTCCCCGGGCAGGAGGACGGTTTGTTTTGGGAAAGGGCTGCTGTCATCTTTGTTTAGAAGCTAAAACATAAATTAAGTTCCTCCCACAGTTAGTTCGGCCTGCACTCGGGAATGAACGAGGACAGCTTGGAGGTCAGAAGCAAGATGGAGTCCGTTAGCTCAGATCTTTTTCGCTGTCATAATTGGCTCAGTTATAATTTCTGCAAAGGTGGTTTCATGAGTGTTGTTTGCTTGTACCTGTTTATGTGATATTCTCTCTTGTCTCTCACTTTTAAGCTGTCATGTTTTTGTTTCTGTACATGTTGTTGTTCTAGTGGTCATTTATTCCTTCTAAAGCATCGTTTATAATTTTCATTGAGCTGGATAACAGAATAATTCAGTCTCTTAAAAAAATCAGTCCTTTTAAAGTATGAATCTGACTGTGTTAACATTTCTGCTCAAAACCTGCAGTAACTTCCCACTTCACACAGTGCAAAAGCTATTCCCAAAGGAGGTTGGCCAGGGCCTCCGGGACCTCCTCCTCTCCCCGCCGGTAACCCCAATCCCTGTCATTTCTGTGTCCCTGGCTCTAGCTCTTCTTCAGCACACTCAAGCCTGCTGAGTCATTTGTTATCCCGGAACCCGCCGTGCATGCTCCTGCCTTAGAACTTTTGTGGGGCTACTTTCTCTTCCTAAAGGCTACCTCCTCTTCCTAAAATGCTCTTCTCCAGGTACCCCCTGCCGAACTTGTTTGCACCCTTTTAGCCTTTGCTGAAATTTCACCTTCACAGTGATATCTAACCTGACGCATGCGCCTATTTAAAGTTGTGGTGTGTGCACTCTCCACTACTTGCACGTCTGGAACTCTGCTCTATTTTATCCAAAGTGTTGATCATCTTAGAACCTGCAGTATACTTCACTTATTTATTATGCTTTGTTTTTTTCTTTTTCCCCTGCTAGGAGGCTGGGACATTGGTCTGTTTTATACACTGAAGTATCCCCTAGCACTGGGGTATCCAATCTGTTGGCTTCCCTGGGCCACACGGGAAGAAGAATTGCCTTGGGCCACACAAAAATACACTAACACTAGCAATAGCTGATAAGCTTAAAAAACTCATTAAAAATGCCATAATGTTTTTAAAAAGTTTACAAATTTGTGTTGGGCTGCTTCAAAGCTGTCCTGGGCTGCATGCAGCCTGTGGGCTGCAGGTTGGACAAGTTTGCCCCAGCAGATAAAATAGTGGAATAGCATGTAGTATACAGTAAACATCAGAAACATTTTTAAATGTGATGAATACATTTTCAACATGAGTTCATGGTTTTAAAAGTCAATAATATCTAAAATTGTTTGGGCTGTTCATGAATAATTTTTAAAATTTTTGTCAAAATGACTTTGTCATTTATTGTGACTGCTCAGATTCCTTCTGTGCTTCATCTGAATAGGGAGATTCTTTAAAAGTACTTCAGCTTGAATTAGTAAGATTTGCAGATACCTGCTCTTTGAATAGAAAATATATCACTCTTAATAGAAAGTGAAGTTGTGTGATCCAAAACCACAGTCTCACTGTGTTTTATTAGTAAACTTTAGAAACACAAGAATAGAAGAATGCTTAATATGCATTTATTATTTACTGTCTTTATTGTTATTATTTGGTTACTATAGGAAAACAGTCAGATATTTTAGAAACAATTAAAATTTAAAAATCCTCCAGGGTCAACATCTTATGGATTCCTCACTGAAATAACTCTCTTGTAATACTCAATAGATATAACAGTTTGACTTAAGTTGGAGATAAATGAGACTTTTGGCAAATCACTGCCTCTTACATCTAATTAGCCTGAGCCTAGTCATACTGGCATATTCGTTCCAAAAGACTGGAAAATGTAGTCTGTATCTCTGCAATAATGTACATAGCACTGAAAAGGGATTGATTTTGGAGTTACAACATAGGCATTTCAACCTGACTGGGCTTCTCATGCCTGTGTTTTCTGTGTTAGCAGTAAAACGTTTCCAACGTTCTGACTTCAGTGAGTGGGACTATCTGAAGATGTAGTCTGAGGTTTGCCTTAGAGCAGGAGGGATGAAGGAAGACAGCAAGTGTTTAATTGATTTGCATTGAAATAATTTCGTTTGGTCCCACTCTGACCCTAGTATGATAGAAACCTCGTTCTTGCCCTGTTTCCTATTTCTTTTAATTAATTATTTTATTCTATTCCAGCTTTTCAGTAATTCTTATCCTCTACTCTGTACCCAACTTCGTTAACTTTCCTGTTTCAGCAATAACTGCATTTCTATTTATGGACTCCAAATTGAAGAGCACAGATCCTTAATGGCAGCCGCGATACCACCCTGAGGCTGCTGTTCTGACTTTCTTGCTCTCTACTTATTGCCTTTAAAATGTGTCAGTCCATTTGCATTGCCATAAAAAAATCCCCGAGTCTGGGTAATTTATAAAGAAAAGAGGTTTAATTAGCCCATCGTTCTTCAGGTTGTACAAACACAGCACCAGTGGCTGCCTGGCTTCCGTGGAGGGCCTCAGGAAGCTTCCACCACGGAAGAAGGTGCATGGGAGCCAGCACATCACGAGGCAAGACTGAGGGCAAGAGAGAGAAGGTCGACGTGCCACAGACTTTTAAACAAGCAGATGTCACGTGAACTCAGAGCAGAACCCACTCATCACCAAAGCAGCGGCACGAAGCCATTCATGAGGGATCCACCCCCACGGTGCAGACACCTCCTATCAGGCCCCCCCTTCCAAGACTGGAGATGACATTTCAACCTGAGATTGGAGGGGACAAGTACTCAAACCATATCATTAACCCATCCCTCCCAAACAGAAATCGAGATTGGAGCTGACAAATACTCAAACCATATCATTAACCTATTCCTCCCTAATAGATATCCAGGACCTTGGACTCGGTGTCTCGGCATCCAATTGCGAGCTTTCCTTTTGCCACTGCAAACAGATATCTCAGTTTTGCAACATCTTAAGATTTCTCTTTTGCCATTTCTATTACTTAAATAAACACACTTTTGCTTTGCTTCATTTAAGAAACTCCAGGTTATTTTCTTACCAACTGGATATGTTTGGAATTTTGTTCCGGATTCCTCTGGTCAGGATTTTCCTGCTGTCACTTGGGTTCTGGGCTTATAACATCTTCCTGAACTACTGTTTTATAAAATATTCTGTAAAAATAATAATTTCAGGATAAAAATAAGCTTATGTAATTCATACATAAGGAAAGATAACATTTTTATGCTGCTCATGAGAAAATAAACATATAGCAAAATTTAAATAAAATGTAAACAAATGCAACTATGAGTCAAAAGTAATGCTACTTGAAAGAATGTTCTGTGAAATGCAGTTGCTCCTCAGTCTCCATGGGAGATTGCTTCCAGGAGCCCTTGTGGATACCCAAATCCATGAATGCTCAGGTTCCTCAGTACTTTTAAATCATTGTCGTGTACTCTATGCATAAAGATTATTTTCAAAATGCTAACAGCAATTATTCTATATACTCATCATATTGAACTACTGGGGCATCAACGTATCAAGCACGTATCTGTGCCATATGTGCTTACAAATTTTCTTAGAAGTGGAATCAATAAGCATTGAACTCCTCATGATGCACGGTACTTGGTGTGCAGCTTAGGGTTCCTCTTGCCCATAAGGGCCCAAAGCCTGTGGACATATTTAAACAAGCTTATTATTATACCTTCTTATACTCTCATGCAGGATTCCTTCCAGCTGTGTTAGTTGCTCTTTGTATTATAGATTTCAGGCCATAATGCTTGCTTTTAATATTTCAACCCAAAATGTAACGTAGTGTCTTAGCACACATTAGGACTGTAATGAGGCACAATGGAAAGTATTGAGGGGTGACCTTCTGCCCACCTGCTTCTGTCTCTTGATGCCTGTGTTAGCCATGCAGAAATGTCAGGTAACTCTCCACTGGCCTCTTACTAAGAAAGAGACTTCTGAGCTTAAGAGTCCACCTTTGATTCTCTCTACCACTCTTTTGGATAAGACACTTGAACTACACATCTGGCTGAGTTTATTAAACTCCCTGAAATCTCCAATGCCAGGAGACCAGCTCTGTTTGCCCGGCCCGGTCAAGTAGCATCAGTCCTTCCTAAGAAAGTTGCTGTGAGCACGTAAAATATCTTTCAAGTCTCATCAGATAAATTTCTGCAGATGAAAATATTATGATGCTGGTCTAGAGAATATGAAATTACAACACAGAAAAGTGTTCATATCACATTTGAAAACTGAAATCAATTCATGTTTCTTTGTTTGTTCATTTTTCTTTTCCTTTTTTTTCTTTTTTTTGAGGCGGAGTCTCACTTTGTCGCCCAGGCTGGAGTGCAGTGGTGCAATCTCAATTCACTGCAAGCTCCACCTCCCAGGTTCAAGCGATTCTCCTGCCTCATTCTCCCAGGTAGCTGGGACTACAGGCCCCCGCCACCACGTTCGGCTAATTTTTGATTTTTTTTTTTGAGATAGGGTCTCACCATGTTGCCCAGGCTGGAGTGCAGTGGTGTGGTCTCAATTCACTGCAAGCTCCACCTCCCAGGTTCAAGCGATTCTCCTGCCTCATTCTCCCAGGTAGCTGGGACTACAGGCCCCCGCCACCACGCCCGGCTAATTTTTTGTATTTTTAATACAGATGGGGTTTTACTGTGTTAGCCAGGATGGTCTAGAACTCCTAACCTCGCAATCTGCCTTCCTCGGCCTCCCAAAGTGCTGGGATTACAGGCGTGAGCCACCACAGCCTGCCCAATTCATGTTTTTCAAGATGAACATTCTGGAAGTTCATGTTGCTTTGTTTCACCTGAAATGGATTGCACCGGAATAGGAAAGATGAAGCAATTTGGTTTTTAAGGGTTCAGGCTTACTTGGATTTGAAGTATTGCTCAGCGAGCACACTTATCTCTGTTTAAGTGACGATCTGTCATGTATTGTGGGCCTCAATCTGCCCAGCTGCAATAAACGGTGTGGAAGCGGGGCTGCCCGATGAGGGTGCCCAGATTTCCTCACCTGGAGGAAATGTTCTATCAGGGATACAGTCATTTTGTGCTTGACAGTGAGTCCAGGGCTTCGTAGTTATCCAAGCAAGTCTTGCCTGCAAGAGAAAATACAGTTCTTGTTGGAAAATATGGTTTCTGTCTACCAGGAAGTAAATTCTAATCCTTGTTTCACACTGAAGTCATATTCACTGAATGTCCTTCTATTAGTCTGAAGTGGTTTGGACGTCGGTGCCATTTGGGTTTGTCCTATGCCCTGTCTGATGTGCATACAGGTCATCTCTTTCCTCCAGGCAGCGGTCTCCTGCCATTTTGTTAAGAGAGTATTTTAGGTGATTTATTTTGGTCATGGTCTGAGACTTCAAGGCAGGGATTACCTGAGAGGCAACTAGCATTTAGTTTGCTTCTCATTTGTATTCTTCCTCGGGTAAAAGAATAAAACACTTTTGCTACAACAGACCAAAAGTCAGATCCCAAAACCTCATTTCTTTCTGAGCTCACAAATTAGATGGCCACTGCTTTTCAGAGTGATCATTAATGTAATTAATTAGCATCCCTCCGATACTGTGGAGATCAAGTATTTTCAGGTATGGCCATCTTTCAGACAAATGAAAAAGTCTCTTTCAAGATGCTTTCAGATTTTTTGTTTTGAAACATTTCTGAATTTTTGTTTTGTTTGGTTTGGTTTTGAGACGGAGTGTCGCTCTTGTTGTCCAAGCTGTAGTGCAGTGGCATGATCTCGGCTCACCACAACCTCGGCCTCCCAGGTTCAAGCAATTCTCCTGCCTCAGCCTCCCAAGTAGCTGGAATTACATGCATGTGCCACCATGCCTGGCTAATTTTGTATTTTTAGTAGAGACCGGGTTTCTCCATGTTAGCCAGGCTGGTCTTGAACTCCTGACCTCAGGTGATCCCCTCGCCTCACCCTCTCAAAGTGCTGGGATTACAGGCGTGAGCCACTGCGCCAAGCCTCTTACATTTTTTAAGTTTTAAAAATTGTCAACCATATACGTCAGTTGTATTCAGCATTTGTAATATGGATTCATTTGAATAGATTATATGTTAAAAATCAGAGGTGAAAATCTGTTTCTTCAATGATCCAGACAGATCTAAAGAGTGTGATGTTGTATCACATGGAGGCTTGTCCTTTTCATCAACTATTCTTTATCGTGTTCCCTTCTTTGTCATCTCAATATCAAGTCTCTTGAAGGCTGGCAAGATCCCACAGTAGATCAATCCATTATGTGGTGGGAGCTATGGGTGGTGGCCATTGAAGGCATAGAGGAATACGTTAACTAAGAAGGAAGCAGAGAAAGTTAACTAATGAATCATACATTGAATGAATAGTGAGATCCCATTGTATACTTATATTTTGACTTAGCATTTTCCTCCTTTGGAATCAGTTGCTTCCTCCTATAATTTTATTTGGCCATAATTCTAATTAGGAAACTGATACAAGAGGCAGCATCTTCTCTTCTTGCCATTCATTCTAATTTTCACTGTGGCTATCTGGGCCATTCACTTAAAATCTGGAATTTTAGTTGAATATTAAGAAATATGATTGGAATGGATAATTTCACAGGACTCTACTTATGTTTTTAGTATTAATACAAATTTTTATGTTGGAGTCTCTGATTTATTCCAAGCATACAATATGTTTTTATGCTCCGCACACAAGATGTAGAAAGAATAACTTAACGAAGTCTGGAGTTATCAAGCTTTATGTCTTAGGGCACCATTAGTATCGCATTAAGACATAGAATCAAACTTCATGTATTTCTTCCTCCCCTTCTCGCTTCATCTCTTACTCTTTCTCCTGCATTTCTCCTTTCCATCTTCACAGTTGTTGTTCTCAACTAAGTTATCCTGTAATTCCCCAAATCATATTTTGTTACTGATGTTGATTTTGTTCAATTTAATGTTGTCTTCTCTGAACTTATATGCAAATTATATTGATATTATTGTGTCATTTTAATGGACCAAACTGTCTTTATTTTGTTTTTTAATAATTTTGGGGCAAAAGCTGGAATGTCAAATAAAGTACTTCTATATGTTACAATGCTTTTAGTGAATACTTAAGAAGACACAGCTTTTGCAATTGCTGAAAATAACATAATAAATATTAATTTATATTACCAATGTTCTTAATATCTACATACATTTACTTTTAGGTTTAATAAATTTTCTTAACTTTAAGGTCATTCACTATTTTCCACCTGATAGGACATGTTTTGAATTTATACCATAGGGAGTGGTGGTGTGAGGGTAGAAATGATTACTGAGAAAAAGTGGAGGAAAAACACATCTTCATTCAGCAATTTGAAAAACAAACACTGGATTGTTCATATGTCAACTTCTGTTTCATATAGAATTCTATTAGTCACCATTTATACAGCACTGAGGTCTCATAAAAGAAAATATTAAACTGCCATAAATTTGCTTTCTGTTTCCCATTACATCATCCTTAAAATATTGGGTCACTCAATTATTTATATAAAAATGTCTATCTTTGGGCCAGGCACGGTGGCTCAAGCCCGTAATCCCAGCACTTTGGGAGATCAAGGCGGGCAGATCACGAGGTCAGGAGATCGAGACCATCCTGGCTAACACAGAGAAACCTCGTCTCTACTAATACAAAAAAATTAGCCAGGTGTGGTGGCGGACACCTGTAGTCCCAGCTACTCAGGAGGCTGAGGCAGGAGAATGGCGGGAACCCGGGAGGCGGAGCTTGCAGTGAGCTGAGATTGCACCACTGTGCTCCAGCCTGGGCAACAGAGCGAGACTCCGTCTCAAAAAAAAAAAAAAAAAAAGTCTATCTTTGACTGAATCAAAATGTTTCCATCCACTGTTAACACTTAACACTGCTGCTTTAAAACAATAAATGTCTTAGAAAAATAAAGGAAGAATAAAAAAAATTTTAAAAGGAGGAGGAGCAAAAGACTGCGTCCTAGTACTATCAATGCAATTTATGGAGACATAAAAAAAGACATGACGGGAAATATGGTCTCAGGCTATCAAGAATGGAGGGCTGGGAACCAGCAGGAGGCAGTAGCTGGGGTAGGGTTCTTTTCCAGGTGCAGTGTAGCATCTTCCAGAGTGGCTCTTTAGATATTCATTGGTTGACTTTCCGTGACCTTCGTGACCGTAGGTGGCAGGCATCGTTTTTTTTCCTACTCAGTATCTCTTCCATTCTTTTGTGTCAAACAGAGTTCCGTTGTTGAGTTCCTGAGGCCTCAGGGAATGGCACCCTGTCCCTGGCCCGTGGAGTGGCACCGTGTCCATGGCCCATAGAGTGGCACCCTGTCCCTGGCACCATGTGCCTGTCTCATGAATACATTATTTTTCATCAAAGCCAGTGTTTGTAATTTCCATTCCTTTGATGGGTGGCTTGTATAGCGCTTGACACGTAACTTACTATGTCACTTCTGGCGAGTGAAACTTGAGAAAAGATTTAAAACAGACAAAAGCAGAGGCTGCTAGAAAAAAAGATTTTCTCAGGTACAAGAAAAAGAACTGAAAGAGAGGGTCCCACCTCTGCTGTATCTGGATGTGATCATCTTGCCATCAGCCTGAAGACGAGATCAATAGAGGGAAAAAGACAGAGCCAGGAGAATTATAGAAAAGTGAGCAACGTTCTCACAATGCCATGACAAGAGTTGCCCTATCTCCGAACCTGTGTTTTAGCTAATACATGTCTGTATTATGGAAGTTCATTTGAGTTTGTTTTTCTATTATTTAGGTCAATATTTTCTATCTGATAAAACTTTTTTAAAAACATGAAATAATGGCCAGGCTTGTCTGTGAAATTTTTGTTTAATAATTTCTGGTTTTGTATAAACATTGTTAGTTTTCATTACTTTAAATTGATTAAATAAAATAAAGCCGAGAACACATGTATTTTTTTAAAATTTATTTTAGCCCTTTTTTTTGTTAAATTATACTTTATGTTCTAGGGTACATGTGCACAACGTGCAGGTTTGTTACATATGTATACATGTGCCATGTTGGTGTGCTGCACCCATTAAGTCAT
>NW_012116221.1:1311559-1318645 GCF_000951035.1 Colobus angolensis palliatus | reverse complement strand
AGGGCATCCCTGTCTTGTACCAGTTTTTAAGGGAAATGCTTCCAGTTTTTGCCCATTCAGTATGATATTGGCTGTGGGTTTGTCATAAATAACTCTTATTATTTTGAGATACGTTCCATCAATACCTAATTCATTGAGAGTTTTTAGCATGAAGGGCTGTTGAATTTTCTCAAAGGCCTTTTCTGCATCTATTGAGATAATCATGTAGTTTTTGTCTTTGGTTGAGGTTGGCAGACCTGCTATCTTCTTCCACTTTAATCCATCACTTGCACCAACCATGCTAGAGTGATTTGCACCAATCTCATCATGGTGCTCCGACTTAAAGCTGTCCAACTGTGTTTCACCATGTAAATGTGGCAGAAACCTCCTTAGTACAGCTCTTAAACCATGACCCATCTAGCATGATCTCCTTTATGAGTTCAGTTGCTTTACTTGAGGCATTCAAGGCCTTATTGTGCCAAATACAGTCAGGGTACACAGTCTACCAAATATTATCAGAGTTCTCACTTCCCTAAAATCCAGTCCCATAGACTACTTGCAGTCAGTCTATAGAAATGCTCAGAATAATAATGCAGCAATCAGTTAATCTAAAGATAATAGTTATTAATAACTTTAGATATACTAAGACAAATCTGTGTGTCTGATATCTAAACATGTCTTACAATACTAAAGTTCAACTTTTCATACAAGGTTGTGTTGCTTTCATTCCTTTAAACTTTTAGAACTGGTGTCTTGATAACATTCCATAATAAATTGAATAAGAATAAAGCTTCATGTTTTTTCAAAGTAAACTCCACACTATAACTACATAATCTGAATATGTTTAGCGGATTTCATAATAATAACCATTGCTTATTTATTGCTTATTATGGGCTTGGCACCTAACATAAACAGACATGCACCTGAAATAACGTGTGCCGCGGAGCTGAAACTCACCAGGAGAAGAAAACATTAGACAACCAACTATGTTGGTTGATCACTGTCTTTACCACCATTTGGAACTGTTGTAACTGTTTGAGCAGCAGCACCAGATTACTTTGTTTCTCAAAGTAATGCAAAATTTTATGCTTCCCTAAAACGTTATTATATTTTAAGAAGCAATTTGCCTAATGTTGAATTTGGATAATTCTAGAGTATGTAACCTGTAAAGTTTTGAAGGTGGTTATTTCTTCTGAGTCACACAAAGACCCTAAAACGTTATTATATTTTACGAAGCAATTTGCCTAATGTCGAATTTGGATAATTCTAGAGTATGTAACCTGTAAAGTTTTGAAGGTGGTTATTTCTTCTGAGTCACACAAAGACCCTTTAGCTTTATTGCCTTTCACGCCCCTGTATATTTTCTCCTGGCATCATCCCAATTAGAGTTGAGTGGGTATTAGAAGACTCTCTTTCATTGTGAAATGGTCTTTATATGTTGTTGTTTTTCTTATCCTTGGATCCAAGTAAAATCCATTTCTTATAGCAGCAAGGAACAAGTCAGCAATAGCTTTATTGTAACTCCTTGAAGGTGTCAGAGAGAGTTTTCGAGCAGGAGTGATGCAGACAGCATTTCAGAGGGAATGGGCAGCTGGGTGCTTTCGAGCAGGAGCGAGGCAGACGTCTTCCGGAGGGAATGGTCAACTGGATGCACAGTTACACAACGAAGGATGGGTGGAGTGGTCACCTGCAGACGGTGGCAGTCCTTGCTGTGGGCTTCCGCTCTCACTTTGAGATCACTCATGTAAACTTGGTGACATATACACGCACCTTACATTCTGTGCACAGCTGTTTATATTTTCCCTTTCTATTCCATGTCACTACCTACAAAGCAGCCACAAGATCAGTCTGGGAGAGGCAGTTCATCTGAATTCAGGAGGAGTACAGGGAACAGGCAGAGCTCTGACATGCAGCCTGAACAGATGGATTCAAGGTCATAAGTCACAGGTGGCCAGAAACCAAAGACAGAAGACCGGTAACCACAGATTTATCCTGGGATCAATGGTAACTCTGCCTGGTTCTGAATCAGTGAAATTTGGGGATTTCTGAAGCAATTTGTCTTCTTGGAAAGTATAAAACAAGCAGATTATCTCTGCCTGCATTAAAGGGCTGTCTGGATTTGAAAGGATTCTGACCAACAAATACAGTCAGTCTGTCCTCTGCAGATTTCCTCAGAAAGCTAACAGAGAATACCGGGAGTATTACCTGAGTAACTTTGCGGGGATCCTGGTTTAAATAAGGTTAACAAGAATCTTTCCTATAAGGATTTTCAGATCTTATAATACATTTCTAAAACATATCAGATCATGGAAGCTTTCAAAACTAAATATCTGGTGGAACTAGTGCTCTGCAGAAAACTTTTTGAGGAAAGAACACCCTATTCAATAAATGGTGCTGGGATAACTGGCTGGCCACACGCAGAAGAATGAAACTGAATCCTCGTCATTCACCTTACACAAAAAATAACCCAAGAGGGATCGAAGACTTACATTTAAGACCCAAAACCACAAAAATTCTAGAAGATAACATTGGAAAGACTCTCTAGACATTAGCCTACACAAAGAATTCAAGATTAAGACCCTGAAAGCAAATGCAACAAAAGCAAAAATAAACAAATGGGACCTGATTAAACTAAAAAGCTTCTACACAGCAAAAGAAATAATCAGCAGAGTAAACAGACAACCCAGAATGGGAGAAAATCATCTGACAAAGGACTAGTTTTAAGAATCTATAAGGAACTCAAACAAATCAGCAAGAAAAACAAACAAACAAAAAAACAAATAATACCATCAAACAGAGGCAAAGGACATGAAAAGATAATTCTCAAAAGATATACAAGCAGCCAACAAACATATAAAAAAATGCTCAACATCACTAATTATGAAGGAAATGCAAATTAAAACCACAATGAGATACCACTTTACTCCTGTAGAATGACTATAATTAATAAGTCAAAAAATAATAGATGTTGGCATGGACGTGGTGAAAAGGGAACACTACACTGCTGGTGGGAATGTAAACTAGTACAACCACTATGGAATACAGTACAAAGATTCCTTAAAGGACTAAACATAGAACTACCATTCAATCCAGCAATCCCCCTACTGGGTATCTACCCAGAGGAAAAGAGGTCAGCAAATCAAAAAACTGCATGCATATTTACAGCAGTATAGTTTCCATTTACAAAGACATGGAACTGGCCTCAGTGCCCATCAACCAATGAGTGGAAAAAGAAAATGTGGTATATACACACCATGAAATTCTACTCAGCCATAAAAAGGAATGAAACAGTGTCTTTTGCAGCAACTTGGATGGAGCTAGAGGCCCTTATTCTAAGTGAAGTAACGCAGGAGTGGAAAACCAAGTATCATACGTTCTCATTTATACGTGGGAGCTAAAGCTATAAGATTGCAAAGGGATGAGAATAACATAATGGACTCAGGACCTCAGGGGGAAGGTTGGAAGGGAGGTGGTGGATAAAAGACTGTGCACACTGAGTACAGTGTACACTGCTCAGGTGGTGGGTGCACCAAAATCTTAGAAATCACCACGTAAGAACTTATCCACGTAACCAAAAACCACCTCTACCCCAAAAACAATGGAATTAAAAGAAAAAGAGAAGAAACCTCTTTGGGACACCATGTGGTAATGGTTTCCTGGCATCCTTAAGGAAGGAAATCTGCTGCCTTGGCAGGTGCATTTCTGAGTCTCTTCCCTAAGACTTGGCGGGCTGAATCCCTGGTGCGTGATTGCGATTTCACCAGTTGCTTTGTAAAGGAAAACTAGATAATTGATTCCTCTGTTTTCATGTTACCTCATCCTACAAAGACATTCACTCCCATCAAGTGACTTTTTACCCCATTTTAATTAAATATACTTTTCAGTTCTATACCTGAAGCTAGAAACTGTCTGAATCCTGCATCTCCAGCAGCCTGTCCCCATTTTAATTAAATATACTTCTCAGTTCTATACCTGAAGCTAGAAACTGTCTGAATCCCGTATCTCCAGCAGCCTGTCAGAGTATTCAACAGGACAGATATACTTAAACCATAGCAGATCTCCTTCTCCCTTCATGGATTGTTTGGCTGATTTGAAAAGCACAATGGTAACTAACACCAGTATAGCAATAACAAGTTACTCACACTTACTGAGACATGATGTGCCAAGCACTGTATTACATGGGCTGTCTGAGTTAGTCCTCACAACAAATCTGACAGGCAGGCATTGTTATTATTCTGTTTTGTAAGTTGAAGGAAAAGAAGCTCTTAAAGAGTATGTGACTTGCCCAAGGTTCTTCAAACTGCTGAGACAAGATACTGACCAAGTAGGTTTTCATCAGAGCCCACATGCTTAGTTATAACGATTCCATCTCTTACAATTTACTTGTTGTGTCCACAATAGTATAATTTTTCTAATAACAGAGGCTAATTAACATTTTGGAGTTATCAACTTCAAATTTAAACCCCAGTCATTAAGTGTTGTCAAGTCCTCCTTATATTTCTCACATTTATCCATTCTTTTTATTCTCATGATGAATACCATATGCTTCCTTTGCTGGATTTTAGCAAAAACGAATCAGTAATCTCCCAGGTGCCAGTCTTTTCTATTCCAACAATATTTGCATACAGTTTCCAGATAATCTGCAAACATTGCTCTCACCACATCACCCTCTTACTCAAATATCTTTACTCTTTCTTCTTTAAGATAAATTCCACAACTCTAAGTGGTGTTGCAGAAATTCTAACATTTGCATTTCATTGTTCTTATAAATGAAGCTTCCATTCCAACAAAGAGACCTTCTAATCACGGCCGGGAGGTACTCTATAGTCCTGACTCAGGTTTTCACACACAATTACTCCCTTGAGGAATGGACTATCCCTTTCTCTTTATTATCCAAATCCTGTCTGTGCATTATAAATGCACACAAATTTTTAAATAAATAACTACATTAAAATGTCAAAGACTATGTTGGTAGAACTCAATTGTGAGAAATCATTCAAATGACCTTTCCACTCACGCTTTGCCGACACTGCAGTTCAGCTAACATCCTTCAAGGAGATTGGTCTTGCAGCACACGGCTCTCCTGTCCACTTACTAAACAACTATCTGTAGGATAATATTGTTTTCTTGCTATAGTTTGGCTTCGGGAGCTTGCGATAATCCATTTAGGTTATTATAAAGGAACATAAGAGTTATAATAGATTCCTTGAACACTTCTGTCCATTCATTGTTTGACTGACACATAGGAATCCTAAGGATAAACTTTCTGCTCTCTCTATAATTAGAAATTTTCTGGTTTAATAATTTGATAAAATTACACAGACATCCATACTGTCAAATTAAAATTCTTACTAGAAAAGTGAGAATTTTGAGAGTATTTTAAATGTACTCTACTCCAGATTCCTTTACCTTAGAGACAGCCTCACACTTGATTCTAGGTTAATTTGGGACCTCTGGACAAAATGTTAAATATCAAAAATTTTCTGGCATTGCCCATGTTATCAATTACCTAGGAATACTAAAACTGCTTTTGCAAACTTCTAAGCAATGTATGTAACGTTTCACTCCATTGTAAGTACAATGATAGCATTTTTCTGTAGTGCTTTCAGACAATGTCCGTATCTACAAGCACAGAGGGGCACAGGGAGTTGAAAGCATAAAGGTATTTAATTTGATTAATTACCTCATTATGGCCTTGGTTTTCCATCTCCCTCTGTGAATGAAACATAGACAAAGTAAAAATGTTCTGAAATATTCCAGGTCTTGAATTACATGTAGGTGTTTTTTCTTTTAAGGAAGCATCTAAAATCCCCTGGATCGTATCACCAAGCTAAGCCTTTACTAAGGATGAATATTCACTGAAATCAGTTTGCTTCTTCAAATTAATCCTGTAACACTTTATTTCCTATTGAATTAAGTGGCAAAGGTTTAGTTGCATTTTCTCCAATATGAAAACTACACATTCCCGATTTCAGTGCAAGCTCCTTTCATCATGAGTTCACAATTCAGCCTACACATCCAGCTTTAAGTGATCTGCAATTTGATTCTTAAATTTATAAATGTCAGGTTTGTGAATTGGATCTGAAGGAAAATGGTAAGCAAGGTTTCAAAGTCTAGATGTATAACACATGAAAATTTGTACACGGACAAAGTTGCCTGCTCCTATTACACTACCTATCCTCTAGAGAGAGTTTAGACTAAAATGAAGGAAAAAGACTACAATCCTTCTTTTTAGTTGTTAACTAGTAGACCTTTTGATCTAACATGATTTATTGCTATCCTCACATGCAGTTAAACATCAAGTCTGCTTTGAGCTGAGAAAGCTTCCAAGGTCTATAATAATTTGTTTTCAAATTGGCGTGTAACAGCTGGTGGATTGTCATCATTGTGAGGGTGGACCATGGGTCTTCTGCAGTGAGGCCACTTACTCAGCAACCAATACTCCATCCGTCTTTCCCTGGCCTCGTCTCTGACACTGAGTCACATCAAAGCCCCAATTCCCTTTTCTAGGTAAGACTTTACAAGAAGGTGAAATGATGTTGATTAAGCCCACTTATAACTACAATATATATCTCCAGTTTCAAATAAGATGAATGAGCCACCAAACTAGTTCAGCTGTACTAGGAAAGCAACATCTCTTCTTCCTTTACTGTTTTCATCCTAATGACCTAGCGGTTAAATATGACTCTAATTGGAGTTTGATCACATTTAGTGCTTTGCAATAAAGAGATGAAAATTTGAAATTGGTAAGTGTATATTTAAGTGTGTGGAAAGAAAAATCACCCCTGATTTAAAAACAAAAGCTACACAAACAAAATGAAATTGTCCATGTCAAAAAAGTAAAATAGAAAATGGGGGGATTGCAAGCTAACAAAAAATATTTTTGCTTTATTTTAAGCTTTTTTAAAAAAATTATCAAATAAGTTACCATGATTTTAAACTGGAATTCATGTATGGACTTGCAAGATAATGAAGACTGTATTCCTAATTGCCATGAAAGTCCTAGCCCTATTAAAGATGAGCCTATGTGATTAGACTTTAGAAAGACATGCTCTCAATGGCATCAAAAATAATGACTTTTTTGCTGAAGGTTTTCAGTTTACTTTG
>NW_012116221.1:1303772-1311444 GCF_000951035.1 Colobus angolensis palliatus | reverse complement strand
TTTTTTTTTTTTTTTTTTTTTTTTGAGATGGAGTCTCTCTCTCTCACCCAGGCTGGAGTACAGTGGCATGATCTCGGTTCACTGAAACCTCCTTCTCCTGGGTTCAAGCAATTCTCCTGCCTCAGCCTCTGGAGTAGCTGATATTACAGACAGGTGCCACCATGCCCTGGCTACTTTTTATATTTTTAATAGAGACAGGGTTTCACCATGTTGGCCAGGCTGGTCTCAAACTCCTAACCTCAAGTGATCTGCCTGCCTAAGCCTCCCAGATTGCTGGGATAAAAGGTGTGAGCCACACTCCCGGCCCACACAATTCTCAAATAATAAGACTGGTAAACTAAATTAGTTCTTGATCCATGGGCTGTAGAATGAATATTGTATTAACAGGCATAAAAACAACATTGATTTCCTTGTACACCCCCATCAGCGCTCTCAGTGACAGGTGCTTTGTCAATGAGCAGTAATGCTTTGAAAGAAATCCTTTTTTTTCTGAGCAGTCAGCTTAAAATATTTAGTAAAGCTTATGGTAAGACAGATGTGCTGTCATAAAGGATTTGTTGCTCTAGTCATAGAGCATAGGCAGAGTAGATTAAGCATAAATCTTAAGACCCTAAGATTTTGAGAAGAGCAAGTGAACACTGCCTTCAACTTAACCTCATCAGCTGCATTAGTCCCTAACAAAAGAGTCAACCTGTCCTTTGATGCTTTAAAGTCAAGCATTGACTTGACTTCTCTTCTGTAGCTATGAAAGTCCTAGATGGCATCTTCTTCCAACACAAAGCTCTTCAGTCTGCATTGAAATTCTGTTTAGTGTAGCCACCTTTATCAATGATCTTAGCCAGATCTTCTGGATAACTTGCTACAGCTTCTACACAAGTACTTGCTGCTTCATCTTGTACTTCTATGTTACAAAGATGGCTTCTTTCCTCAAGCCTCATGGACCAACAATCTCTGCTAGCATCCAACTTTTCTTCTGCAACTTTCTCACCTGTCTCAGCCTTCACAAAATTGAAGAAAGTTAGGATCTTGCTCTGGATTAGGCTTTGGCTTAATGGAATGTTGTGGCTGCTTTGATCCATCTAGACCACTACAACTTTCTCCTTATCAGCAGCAAGGCTGTTTTACTTTCTTATCATTCATGTGTCCACTAGGTTAGCACTTTTAGGAACTTTTCCTTTGCATTCACAACTTGGCTAATTGCTTGGTTCTAGAGGCCTTTTCAGCTTATCTTGGCTTTCAATACGCCTTCCTCACTAAGCTTAGCAATATCCAGCTTTTAATTTAAAGTGGGAGATGTGCTTTCCTTTCACTTGAACACGTAGAGGCACTGTAGGGTTAGTAAGTTGTCAGTTTGATGCTGTTGTGTCTAGGGGAACGGGAACGCCGGAGGAGAGACAGAAACAGGGAAACAGCTGGTCAGTGGAGCAGTGAGAACATGCACACTGTTTATTGGTTAAAGTTCACCATCTTCTACAGGCACAGTTCATGTGCTCCAAAAGATTTATAATGGTAACCTCAAACATTACTGATCATGGATCACTAAATCAGATATAATAATAATGAAAAAGTTTGAAATATTGAGAGAATTACCAAAATGTGATAGAGACAGAAAGTGAGCAAATGTTGTTGGAAAAATGGTGCCAATCTATAGAACTGCTCAACACAGAGTTGCCACAAACATTTAATTTGTAAAAATCACAATATCTCTTGGCGCGGAGGCCAAGGAGGCACTGAGAGCGAGTGAGGGCTGCGAGGGCTGCCAGCACACCGTCACCTCTCAATCACACTACCTGACTTCAAGCTATCCTACAGGGCTACAGTAACTATAACAGCATGGTACTGGTACAAGAACAGGCTTGTAGACCAATGGAACATAACAGAGAATTCAGAAATAAGACCACACACCTACAGCCATCTGATCTTCAACAAACCTGAAAAAAACAAGCAATGGGGAAAGAATTCCCTATTCAATAAGTAGTGCTGGGAGAACTGGCTAGCCATCTGCAGAAAATTGAAACTGGACTACTTCCTTACACCATATAGAAAAATCAACTCAAGATGGATTAAAGACTTAAATATAAAACCCAAAATGATAAAAATCGTAGAAGAAAACCTAAGCAATACCATTCAGGATGTAGGCACGAGCAAAGATTTCACGATGAAGACACCAAAAGCAATTTCAACAAAAGTAAAAATTGACAAATGGAATCTAATTAAACTAAAGAGTTTCTGCACAGCAAAAGAAACTATCAACAGAGTGAACAGACAACCTACAGAATTGGAGAAAATTTTTGCAATCTATCCATCTGAGAAAAGTCTAATATCCAGCATCCATAAGGAACTTAAACAAATTTACAAGAAAAACAACCCCATTAAAAAGTGGTCAAAAATCATGAACAGACACTTCTCAAAAAATACCTATGTATGGCCAAAAAACATGAAAAAAGCTCAACATCACTGATTATCAGAGAAACGCAAACCAAAACCCCAATGAAATACCATTTAACACCAGTCAGAATGGTTATTACTAAAAAGTCAAAAAACAACAGATGCTGACGAGATTGTAAAGGAAAAGGAACACTTTTATACTGTTGGTGGGAGTGTAAATTAGTTCAACCATTGTGGAAGACAGTGTGGAGATTCCTCAAAGACCTAGAGGCAGAAATACCATGGGACTCTGCCATCCTATTACTGGGCATATACTTTAAAGGAATATAAATTGTACTATTATAAAGACACATTCGTGCATACATTCATTGCAGCACTATTTACAATAGCAAAGACATGGAATCAACCCAAAAGCCCATCAATGATAAGGCCAGATAAGGAAAATGTGGTACATATACACCATGGGATACTATGCAGCCTTAAAAAGGAACTAGATCATGTCCGTTGCAGGGCCATGGATGGAGCTGGTGGTCATTTTCCTTAGGAAACTAATGCAGGAACAAAAAAGCAAATACCACATGTGCTCACTTTTAGTGGGAGCTGAATGATGAGAACACATGGACACATGGTGGGGCGGGGGCGCAACACACACTGGGACCTGTAGGGGGCAGTTGGAAGAGGGAGATGATTGGGAAGAACAGCCAGTGGATGCCGGACTGAATACCTGCGTGATGAAATGATCTGTGCAACAAACCAGCATGGCGCACTTTTACCTATAAAACAAACTTGCACATCCTGCACGTGTACTCCTGAACGTAAAAGAAAGAAAGAAAATTGTGCCATGCATGTGTGTATGTGTGCATGTTTATATTTGTCCAACATTCCTTGGAACTCCACAGTATGCCAAGGGTTAACAATAATTACTCATTAATTTTTTTAGTATACATTTTTATAAACACTTCAAATTTCTTTAATATGCTTTTTGCAAAAATATATATTAATATAGTAAAATACAAAAGTATATGAATAAAAACTGATATTACCCTCAAAAAATATTTTAAGAAATTTGTATTAGTATTTATGCAGTTGTGATGTAACACTTGTACTTGTAAAATGCTATGTAGATAAAATAAGAACCCTTAGTGCAGCTTTCTTGAAATAACAGTAGAATGAATATAATCTTCTAACAACAGCAACAACAACAATCTCTTCATTTTCACCCATGCATGCCTAACATAGTACACTGGATATGGACTAAGAGGAAGTTACCTCTAGAACTGAGTGTATTCTCTTTCTACAGTAAATGAAAAAACTACACAGTTTTGCCATAGAAAAAGTCAAGCTATAACTCACACACTTTAATAGAAGTGAAAGAGACAATGTTCACTTAAGGTAGTCTTTTCATAATGGTTTGATTAGAATAACTTTCTACAATAATTTCAAGTCCCCCTTTTCAAATCTAACATATTTGTAATTTCACGATTACTGACGTGTGTGTGTGTTTCTTCCCCTACTGCATCTCCACTATCCTGCTTCCATGAAGTGCATCTTTGTTTGACTTGCTTCCCTCCTTTGTCACATGCTAAGTGGATCAGAGAGAGGTGCCTGTTGGACCTTTGTCCTCCTGCTGCTGCTCCTCTCATGTGTCAGACACAGTCGGGCCATGAAGTCTTTAGGCGAAGCCTCCAGAGTGAGGAGCACCCCGCTTCTCTTTCCTTGTGAAAATGAGTGGGTGTACATTATAAATGAGCAAATAATTGGTACAAGATAGGAAAAAAAATCCAACTGAATAAATACAGCTGTAGACACATACCTTTATTTGAAGAGGTGAACAAAATGCAGTAGAATCAAAGTGGGAGCTAGAATATATGTGATATCTAAATTATATCAACACCATCAAGCCACTCAAAACCTAAATCCAACGCTTACTAGCTAAACAACCTTGGATGAGTCTTTGAATAACTTTTGAGTCTCATTTGGTTTACTTATAAAATAAGAAAATGGACCCTGTATGAATGTGAAATAATGTGTTGTATGTAAAAATACCTGATAAATGATGGGCAACATTATTTTGAACTTCATAGGCCACTGAGTACAAAGCTACTTAGACATTCAATAATATGAATAAAAGAGAAGATAATTATAAATAATTATGTAAGTGCTGAGTACATATATTCAGTTCTTCTGCAAATATTTACCATGAGGGAGGCTTTTCTCATTCTAAGGATGCAGCAGTGCACAAAACAGTAAAATCTGTACCTTCACAGAGCTTACTATCTATAGCAATAGTAACTCCTATCATATATAATACATGGTTAAAATGTTTTCAGCACATATTTCTTAAGTAGTTAATTCATGATATTGTTGCCAAAACACTAGGAGTTCAGTCCAGGTCCTACTGCTCACTGCACAGAAACACTGTCATTGAGAAGAGTTTTGCAAAAGAAGAAGGCTTTAATTGGGTGCCCCAGCCCAGGGGATGGGAGCTCAGTTTCAAATCCATCCCCCTGAGGGACTAAAACTAGGGGTTTATAAGGCAGAGAAGAAATGTAACAATGTGTAAGAAAACAGGAACTCCGGAGGGGCAAGGAAAGGATCCTGGTGAATGAGGGGTGGCATCCCATTGTCTGGTATGGTGATCTGGTTTCAGTTATTTGATGCTTTTCTGGAGCAGCCTGAAGGTCATTTCCTGAGGAAGAAACTCAGATACAACCGATGTAAGCTTCAAGCTTTAAGACCCAGAAGGGACAATTTTTATGTTTCTCAGAAAGAACTCTCTGTAGGGTTATTAGGTGGGTTTCAATGTGCTTTGTAGCCTCACTTGTTGTCTGAGTGGTTCCACAAACAATGTCCCCACCAAATCTCTCAGAATGGACTGTCACACTGTTTATTCTCTCGTAAGTAGCTACTGACAGTGAAATTCGAGTTAATTTAAGAACCATTTCACTCATCAGTATTCTGTGACAGTAAGAGTGGTGGTCGATCTGTTTTCTAAGGATGTGACAACGGACTTCCAGCACTTACTAATCTAGGCTAAGAGCAGGTGGTTGCAATCTGCAGCAGTTTTACTTAGCTGCTTTTCTTCATTTTGCAAGCTTTGCTTTCTCAAGTTCAATGACACTGCACCTGAGAACTCATCAGTATGCGAAGACAGGCATGCCTGCCTACAGTAAACATGAATCTCTCTTTAAAAAAATATAAGAACACCACAACACAGCACTTTCTTTTGTAGGATTTGTCACTCATCATTTCAAGGATTGTGTTTTTCTGGGGATGAAGCTTATTTTGTTTTGTTTTTAAATTTGTCATTGAGCCAAACTGTGAAGATGCACAGGTGTGAGGATTTAAATGGCTGTGATTGACTCGCCCACCTACAGGGAATTCTAACCAGGAAATTAAGGTTGTTGTTGGTGTTTGCCAGCTTGATTGTACTATCCAACATTAACTCATGATCTCCAAGATGCTTAGCATGCCACAAGGCGATCCTTCCCGCTTTTCTCTAAAACCTTCTGGGAAATCATATTATGCATGTACTAAAAATAGCATACCTAGAGCAGGCAATGTCGTGGAAGTGATTTATTTTATTTCTTTTGAAAAACAGGTTGTCAGACAAGCTTGAGTCAGTCCCAGTTAACACCATCCACAAGGCATCCACATTCTGTAGTCCCCAGGCACCTCTTTCCGACCAGTGAAGGGGCAATGTTCATTTAAGGCAGTCTTTTCATAATGGCTTGATTACAACACTTTCAAATCTACCCAGTTTGTAATATCACAATTACTGATGAGGCAGGTTTGGAAATAAACAACTTAGAAGATCTTCTTGAAGATCACAAATAAGCTCTCGATACATGTGAACATGTCTTGTGGGAAATGAGAACTGGCCAAACCATGAGAGGCAACGAGTTACAACGTGAAAGCAAAGGGTCTTTGTGATCCCAAGTACATAGAGCCAAGTGCAGTGTGGGAGTGCGTGAGGGTGGGGAGAGGCGTAATAAGTATGATCGTAGGAGAGAAATTATGACTTACACTTGGGAAAGGGCTGGTGGAGAAGCTGAAAGAGATAAGCTGTGCACAACAAGACTTAATGGTTGCCACTATGTGATCTGTTATTCCAATGATGATCTGATAATAATGGCTGTCCTGCCTTCCCCAGAAAAGTAAATCAATAAATAGGAAAGATATTAATTTATGCAAGCCAGAATATGGCATAGCTATACTGTACCTCAGAGCTGAGTAGTTTCCAAAACATAATTCTACTGTCCTCAGAAGAAGTGACTCACAATTTGGAACGCCAAGAGGAATTATATAACTAAAATCATTTGCAATTTTAAGAATATATACATAGAATTTTTATCCTCAGATAATTCTTTCATATTTCCTAAGTCCTTCCAAGTCTTTCTGACTAGTGATCTCTTTAGCCAAGTGGGTGTTCATGGAAAGCTAAATTAATTAAGATTTAAATAAATTTTTTAAAAATCCCACCTTTGCTTTCCACATATTTTATTTTCACAGATGAAATCTTTCTAAAAAATTTAACATTCACAAATCAGAGCTTAACGAACTGGTTTAAAAACTCTATTTTCAGTAAATAACAGATGGTCAAAGAATAACAGGTACTTACATATTCTTCTTTCCACAATGGCTGTATGTGAAGCATATTCACCTCTGTAAACAAAATTCAACATTCACAGCTACTTTTTCTTCTCAACCCTTGTGACCTTGCATTTTACAAGAACTGCTCTTGTCCTTACACATGGTTTTTCTTTGAAAGGGAGGTTTTTTTTTAAATAAATATTCATTGAATTTTTTAGTAGTGTTAACAAATGAAATCTAGATTAATTAAGTTCTTACTTTTTTTGTTTCCTTAGAAACAAAAACCATCTCACATAAAACCAATCATAGTATGTTATCTTTAAATTCACAAGTACAAGGCAGGAAAAATCCATAATTTAACAACTTCGCAAGTAGGAATGATTCAGTTTTTAATGCTCTGAAGTCACCACTTAGTAAAATGCTAAAATTTGAGTTGTTGGTCAAATCTGCGCCTTGACTTTGATGTACCGAATATTGACTTGATGTAGTTACATTTAATGTTTGCTCTTAGAAAGGACAAGCCCTCAGCCACTGACACAAGGTAAAGTCAGTTCTTACGTCTTTTAGATGACGAGTGCAGAGTCAGTTTGTTGGAATGTTATTTCAGTGCCAGATGAATGGGCCATTTGCTGCCTGAGAATTTAGGATACCTTTAATAATGCAATTATAGCAGCTGTATTTTGTGATAATC
>NW_012116221.1:1279012-1302497 GCF_000951035.1 Colobus angolensis palliatus | reverse complement strand
GCAGGAGAATGGGCTTGAACCTGGAGATGGAGGTTGCAGTGAGCCAAGACGGTGCCACTGCAATCCAGCCTGGGCAACAGAGTGAGACTCCGTCTCAAAAAAACAAAAAAGAAAAGAAAATCCAAAACTGAATTTGCAAATCTGTATTTTAATAAACAAAATACTCTTATTTTTTTGAGAGGTGTGATGGAAAAGTTAATTTATTAATTTATTAATTATTTGTTTTAAAATTTGTTTTTAAGCCTCACATCAACATCACCTCTCCATTGACTACGTTTTTTAAACATAAACATAAATGGTATAAATATTCTTAAAAATGTGAATGTTCTTATAACTGTACGAGAGATAACTATATCAAAATTGGAAATAAGGTGAATGGTAAATTATTACTTGTGTCATTTTATTTTTGTTTTTATTAGATCTCATATTTCATTATCACATGTAATTTTTTAATGGTATTTTTTAAATGTACGACTTTACACAGTGTGGCAGAAAGAGATTTTGATAATTGTTCAGTAAATCTGGGTTTTAGTTCTGACTCTCATTGTAACTAGATGTCTAATTTTGAGTGTATGTCTTTAACTTTTTTGACACTTAGCTTAGTCATCTGCTAAATATAGGCTTGGACCAAGTCCATGTGTGTGCATAATTTTTATTCTACCTTGAAATGCATGATGAATGATATTGCCCCGTGGAGTACACGCCCAGGTGGTTCCTGAGAACATGCTGGTGTCCTAGGTAATCATTAACTTTATGACCATTTGCAAGTTAGTTAGTATCTCTGAACTCTGAATTTGCTCATCAGGAAAAAGGATTATACTATTAAGTACAGTAAGAAAGGCATGGAATGAGAACAGGGTTTGTCATTAGAAATACTTATCAAATGCTAGTTATTATAATATTAGGACAAATCTTATAGAGTTATTCTATGTTAGTGAATACTTATTATATATAGTTATTACTATTGTCATTATTCTTATTAAAGGTAACTTCACTAAATTCTTCCTCATCAAAGAAGCACATTGGGCCGGGTGCGGTGGCTCACGCCAGGGCAACAAAGTGAAACCCCATCTCTACTAAAATACAAAAAATTAGCTGGGCGTGGTGGCGGGTGCCTGTAATCCCAGCCACTTAGGAGGCTGAGAAAGGAGAATCCCTTGGACCCAGAAGGCAGCGGCTACAGTGAGCCAAGATTGTGCCAGTGCACTCCATCCAGCCTGGTCCAGCCTGGGTGACAGAGCGAGACCCTGTCTCAAAAAATAATAATAATGCACATTGGAGTATAGTATATTATAGTAATAATGTTGTATCTATCATCATTTAGTAATGAAATCAATTATATGAACGTCTATGCTATTTATGCCACATAGGTTAAGACACAGTGAAATAAATGATTGGAAAATATCCTTTGTGCATCATAGTTATTTGTTCTAGAGCATTCCTTTATTAGTTGACTGGGATTGTCATTAAAAAAAAAAACATACCACAGACTGGGCAGAGTGGTTTAAACAATGGACATTCTTGCGGCTCTGAAGCCTGGGAGTCCAAGATCCAGGCACCCCGGCTTCGGTTTCCCCTGAGATGCTCCCCTGGGCTTGCAGATGGCCGCCTTTTCACTGTGTCCTCGCGGGGCGTCTTCTGTCTGCACACACTCATTTCTCGTGTCTCTCTTCTTACAAGGACACCAGTCCTGGCCGGGCCCGGCGGCTCACGCCTGTAATCCCAGCACTTTGGGAGGCCGAGGCAGCGGATCATGAGGTCAGGAGATCGAGACCATCCAGGCCAACATGGTGAAACCCCGTCTCTACTAAAAAAACTAGCCGGGCGAGGTGGCGGCGCCTGTAGTCCCAGCTACTCGGGAGGCTGAGGCAGGAGAATGGCGGGAACCCGGGAGGTGGAACCTGCAGTGAGCTGAGATCCGGCCACTGCACTCCAGCCTGGGCGACAGAGCGAGACTCCGTCTCAAAAAAAAGAAAAAAAAAAGGACACCAGTCCGATTGAATTATGGCTCCACCCTTGTGGACTCATTTAACATAATGACCTCCGTAAAGGCCTGTCTTAAAATGCAGTCACATTGGGGACTCAGGCTTTAATGTATGAATTGGAGGGGATACAATTCAGTGCATCACAATCCCACAGGGCACACCTTCCTGAATCAGCACTGCAGAATCATCGGAACATTCTCTGGGGTACATGAGCTCTGTGTAATGGCTTGTCTGATCATGCAAGGAACCAAGCTCCAAGCCCTCAGAACAGGTAAAATAACATGCATAATTCAATCGTTGTGTGTATAAATGCCCTTAAATTACATTTAGAAATGATTTCAGAAAAATACCTAGACATCGTGTGGTCCAGGCTACATTTCCACGGGAATAACCAAACACAGATTCGGCCATAAAACACCCAGATGCCAAATAAATTACAACTGTAAACATCAAAATGCATTATTGAGTCCACAAGAAAGGGCCAGAAGTTCCCAAAAGGTCTCTATACCAGCCAGCTCGGAGTCCTGAGAAGAAAGGGAAGTATTTCTGCTCATGGAGGGGCAGAAATGGCTTTCGGGGTATTTTATCCTTATAATCAAGGACTCTTGTCATATGCAAACATAAATATACGACATTAAGTAGAACCAACCTCCTAGTCAAATAATTACATAATTTGGCATATTGTGTTCTATTACGAAAAACATCTTTGATCTGTCTATAAAGCAGGTTAAATATAAAATGTAAATATTTAACTTTTGGAGTGAATCTTTTTATTTCAGTAACCCAAATTATTCTGTTTATTTCATTTATCCTGTTGTTTGTATTATTAAAAAGTTCTAATTTTTGGCCAGGCACAGTGGCTCACGCCTATAATTCTAGCACTTTGGGAGGCCAAGGCAGGTGGATTGCCTGAGCTCAGGAGTTTGAGACTAGCCTGGGCAACATGGTAAAACCCTGTCTCTACCAAAATACAAAAAATTAGCTGGGCATGGTGGTATGTGCCTGTAATCCCAGCTACTTGGGAGGCTGAGCCGGGAGAATTGCTAGAACCCATGAGGCAGACATTGTAATGAGCCAAGACTGTGCCACTGCACTCCAGCCTGGGCAACAGAGTGAGACCCCATCTCTAAATTAAAAAAAAAAAAAAAATTCTAATTTTTCAGACTCACCAAATTTCTCTGGAAATATAACATTAAAAAGAAAACTTCAAGGCAAGGAATAGTAGTTCGGACTTGTAATCCCAGTGCCTTCAAAGACTCAGCCATGAGGATTGCTTGAGGCCAGGAATTTTGAGACAAGCCTGGGCAACATAGCAAAACCCCATCTCTAAAACAAACAAACAAAATTCCCAGGTGTGTGATGCACACCTGTAGTCCTATAGCTACTTGGGCAGCTGGGGTGGGAAGATCACTTGAGCCCAGCACTTCAAGGTTGCAGTGAGCTTTGATCACACTGCCCTCCAGACTGGGTGGCAAAGGAAGACCTCAGATCTGAAAAAAAAGTACAGTTTTTTCTGGTTCATCAAACTTCATCAGAAATGTAACATTAAAAAGGAAACTCCAAACTTCCAGGGTTTGCTTCTGCAAGCAGTATTGTAAAAGAAATACTCTGACGTTGGATTACTTCATTATTCCTTCACCACAAATCAAGTAATCAATGCAGGCAGTTGATGGACCATAGTCATTGACTAAAAGCCAGATAAACATCCCAGTTGTGCAGTGTAAAAAAAAAAAAAAAAAAAAAGTTGCATTCTAGAAAGTTAAAGTTTTTAGAAGGCCAAACTTTGAATGGAATTAGACCAATGCTCTGATAGTAGAGAATACAAAATGCAGACACCATAACCATTAAAGTCAAAGTAAGCCAGGATTTATTTGCATTTTTTAATGAGCATGCAGAGGGAGACAGGTGATCTTACACTGTTTACATCAAACCACATAGGCTGAATGAGCTAAAAGAAACAGTGGGATTATCTGTGTGTCAGCATTCTAATCCCATCAGGCCTGTCAGCACTATAATTTCCAACCCATCACTTAGTTTAAAATACAGTAGGGGAGAGCCTCAATGTTTGTTTTGTTCTGATGAGCCAGATGACTCAGAGCAGACTTAGAAATGGAACGCTTCAGAAAATGAGAGAGTTTTGAAAATTATAGTGGTTTTGTTCACAGCTGTATATATTTATTTTTTCTGTAAAGCAGGTACACAGTGAATCATGTTTCCTGGGGCCCAAATTCCTCAAACAGTAATTTTCTTCTCTGGTTGCCTGAAACCAGGAAGCTTTCATGTTTGCCTAACTCAAGTGAAATAACTTTGTAAACTTTGTAACTTTGTAAACAAGATCATCTTGGTTAACTGTTACTGTTTGATTAAAATTTTTCAATGCAGCAAAAGACACATGCTTTGCAAAATCCTTGTTTTCAGGCCCTTATATAACATTTCTTAATTATTTGTATTATTTAATATAAGAAATAATATTTCTTACATCATTTAATATAAATGTAATTATATTATATGTAATTAATATATATAATTATGTTATATATAATTAATATATATATAATTATATAAGGGCACGAACACAAGGACAAAACTAGGTACGTGTGTAAATTACTTCAGAAAGCACCTGAGGGCCCTGGGCTATAGATTTATTTTTCCATCAGAATGGCAAGGTAGGTACTCGGAAACCCCTTTCTGGCATAAACCATATAGACACTGGATGATTACAATCATAAATTTTAAACGCATTGCTGAGTCTACAGAAAGGTAAGGGGCATCCCTAAGGGCCTCCTACTCTGCTTCCCCCACCCCCAAAAGAGGAAGCTGACGCCAGAGTGGTAAATAAGTACAGAGATTGGGGCTGTCCTGGATGCAAGTATCTTCGGCAGGAGCAGAGAGCTTTGATAGAAATGAGACACTGGAACTTAGCCCTGGCAGACAGGAGACTCTCAATCTCCGACTGCTGCATAAATCAGACAACTAATGGTGCCCTAACCTCAGTAACAGTTCACAGGCTGAAAATGGTCATTTAAATCAGGGGGCCCCGGCCCCTGGGCTGCTGACCAGCACCCTCTGCGGTCTGCGGGGAACGGGGCGCTCAGCGGGAGGTGAGTGTCGGGCAAGGGAGCATCACGGAGCTGAGCTCCGGTCGGACCAGCGGCGGCATCAGATTCTCACAGGAGCGCGAACCCTGCTGGGAACTGTGCGTAGGAGAGATCTGGGTTGCGTGCTCCTTAGGAAAATCTAATTCATGCCTGATGATCTGAGGTGGGACAGTTTCGTCCTGAAAACCGTCCCCCACTGAAAAAGTGTCTTCCACAAAACCGGTTCCTTTCGCCAAAATGGTTGGGGACCACTGCTCAAAATGGTATGAACCCAGAAAACGGTTTTTCTTGGTACATTCCATGTGATTTCTAAAACTAACGTTAAGTTTTCCTCTGAAAATTGGCAAGCCTTTCCTCATATAGTCTGGGGTTTGAATTTACATTGCGTGCACGATCAGGGAAATCTCCTGTAAACATTACCTTAAAGCGCTCCCAGGTGGGTAACCCCTCTTGGTTTCTGTCAGGAATAAAGGAATACCTTTATTGGATGCCACTCCTCACCCAGGCTCCTCAGAGTTTCTAGGAATTAAGTTTGGACAGACAGTATTTAACAGTAAAATAATATAAATAATGATAATGATAATATATGAGGAACTACAGCCTATCAGACTTATAATACTAAATACAATGGCGATATCAGACACAGAATCTAAAATGCCTGTATATGAAAAAGTGATTGACATTTAAAATTCAATGAAAAGATTAAGGAGAAAATTAGATACAACTAAAGAGAGAATTAGTGATCCATAAAAACCTTTTGAGAAAAGTATACAGACCTAAGTACAGGGAGGTAAATAGATGAAAACAGAATAAAAATAAAATTGTCTAAATTGTTTCTAATTTAGATTCATCTAAGAAGTTCTCAAACTTATTGGTGTTAAGATTTATTTATTTTCTTAAAAATTACTGAAGAGAATTCCAGTGCATTTAAAGAGTAAAATAAGATTTTAACTTGTTACATGTAAAAATGAAATTCTATTTTAAAAAAAGTCATATACTTCAGGGTTGAGATTCAATATAATAATTGTCCCTGTTTCATCAACATATCATGCAGTAAAATCATCTTTTATTTCATATATTACTGCTTGTGTGTAGTGGTAAATAATGTAATGACTACTAGTGCAGTTTCGTATAAATATTATGATCGGTGCTAAGTTGCAAAAAAACTTTCCTTACCGTCGCTTTTGCTTTGTGGAAATGTCAACATTTAACTCTGTTAAATAGAAAATAATAATAATAAAGAAAGAGTATTAGAAACAGTCAGAAAGAAAATAAATCACCTATTTAAAAAACAGACAAAATGACAGAATTTTGATAGCAAATATCCTATGCTAGAAGGCAGTAAAATATATATATACAACTTATAACTTAGACATGCATATTTATTCAAGTTATCTTTAAAAAACAAAACTGCAAGAGGAAAATAAATTATCAGATAAATTAGAATTGAGAAAGTTAACTATAACAGAACTTATTGTAAAGCAACTTCCAAGTTTATATTCCAAGAAAAGAAAAATAAACTCAAAAGTGATACCTGGGATTCACAAAGGAATAGGCAAAGAAATTGGTAAACATGGGCAAATCTAAAAGAATATTTTCCACATATAATGTCAAAAATATTTAATGTACAGAATAAAATCTATAAGTATGTAAAATCAGGATAAGAATTAAAATATAAGCTCGAGGGGGTGATTAGAACCAAAAGCATTCCAAAGTGTGTACATTTTCAGGAGGAGGATGTATATAGGATAACAATAATTTTGGATTTTTGAAAGATACTTATAAAAATTTTCAAGCACATAAAACAATAGATTTTTGCTATGTGACTTTTAAATCAAGTTAAATTTAAAATGAAATCGAAGAAAAAATACAGTGAAGCGAAAAATGACATAGAAAACACGGCAAATAGAAGGAATACCAAAAGATGGCAGCAAAAGAAAAAATGAAGACCACAGTCATTGACAATGACCATCTAATTCGCAGGATTCAAGTTATCTTCTGTGATTAAATGTAACAAAAATATCAAAAATTTACTTATTTTCACAAGAAACGCACTAAGAAAAAAGAGAAAGACTGAAAATAAAATTATGGTGAAAGATGAACCACACAAATACTAACCAAAATAAAGCAAGGTAGCCCTATTAATATTGGATGAGTATAGCATGAAGGTAGGTCATTAAATAATTAGGAAATTGCCCATTCAAAAGGACGTTGTTACAGTTTTAAACTCATGTCTTATATCAGAAAGTGTTGCTGTGTAACAAACACCCAGAAGCTTTGTGACTTAAAACAATCACATACGTAGCTCACAATTCAGCGGGTGGTTTTCACCTTGTGTGACTAGAGGGACAAGGTCACCTGTCTCTTAGGAGACAGCAGTCTGTCCATGGCCTCTTCACATAACAGTGTTAACAGGAATCCCAAGAGCAGCCAGAAATGGGAAAACCAAAACACTTGTGATTTTAAAGTTTCCACCGTTCTCACTTTTCCTAATATCCCACCTGTCAAAACGACATTCAAGGCTAAATTCAGGAGGTAGAGCAAGACTCCAAGTAGCCAAGGGTGGAAGGATATCATATCAGATATCCACAGCATCTCAGAAAGGCGCGAATTTAGGGAGGGGAGAATTGCGTGGCCACTTTCATAATCAACCTCAATGCATTTAACAACTCAGCCTTAAAATAAAGAAAACACGAGGTCAAGAGATTGAGACCATCCTGGTCAACACGGTGAAACCCTGTCTCTACTAAAAACAGAAAAATTAGCTGGGTGTGATGGTGGGCCCCTGTCATCCCAGCTACTCGGGAGGCTGAGGCAGGAGAACTGCTTGAACCCAGGAGGTGGAGGTTGCAGTGAGCTGAGATTGCACCACTGCACTCCAGCCTGGGTGACAGAGCGAGACTCTGTCTCAAAAAAAAATTTTAAAATTAAATAAATAAATAAAGCAAATATTGGCAGAATCATAGTCAGAAAATTCTAAAATAAAAAATAAAATTAGAAGACATAAAACATCTCCTGATAAATCATGTATTTATCACTCAAAAAATTATTAAACATATGTGTGATTTCAGAGACCCATTAATGAGCCTAACCTAACAGGCATATAAAACAGCTTGCACTACTCATGAGTACACTCATTCTAAAGTACACACAAAACATGTAAACATTTAACTTGTCATATTTTTGGAGTTTCACTTACATACAGTAAGCTGTATACATTTTAAGTGTACAGATTTTACTATGATAATTTTGTATGATAATTTTAGGGTTTTGCGAGATGTCCTTTATCACATAAAGAAATTTCCCTTTTATTCTTAATGTTCTGCATGGCATTTAAAACTTAAATACCTAGTAATTTTAGAAAATTTATTTTTCTGCATCTTTTGAAAAAATAATATGCTTTTTCCTTTATTATGTTAATATGGTGAAAAACCGATAGATTTTTGGTTGTTTAACCAATCTTAGATCCTGGAGTCCCACTTTGGACCTATTGCTGGATTCTAGCTTCTCACATTTTTTTTTGAGACTTTACAGTCTATATTCATGACAGATAGAATATTGTTTGTAATTTCCTTTCTAAGATCTTGGTCAGATTTTAGTATCAATTATGTGGTGGTTTTATTAGGCAAGTTATGAATTTTTTCTTCCTTCACTATTTTCTGAGTTTGTAAGACTAATATTATTTTTTCACAAAATGTTTGATAGAATTTACCAATGAGCCACTAATACCTTTTTAATATTATGAATCCAATGTACACACCTATTTTATTTTTATATATCTTGGTGAGTCTATTTCAGTAATTTGTGCCCTGAAAAAGTTTTTTTTCCATTTCATCTAATTAGTTGATTTAATTGGCATAAGGATTTTGGTATTTGAGGGGTATATAGTGACCTCCCTCCCTTCATCCCTCATACTCAAAATTTTTTTTTCTTTATCAATCTTGCTAAGTGTTCATCAGTTTTATCAGTTCTTTCAAAGCATTAGACTTGTCTCTGCTGATTTTCTCCACTGTCAGTTTTTTTATGTTATTTATTTCTACTTTCATTTTTATTGGATCCTTTCTTCTACCTCCTGTGTTTAATTTGCTCTTAATTTCATAGCTTTTTAATCATAAGCTGAGATGATTATTTTAGACTTCTCTTCTAATATTTGCTTCAACATAATTTGATATAAAATGTTTTAATTTCCCTTGTTTTTCTTCCTTGACCTAAGTAATTCAGAAATTCGTTAATTTCAAAGTATTTGGGAATTTTTAGCTGTTTCACTATTTTTGATATCTATTTTCATACTGTTGTAGTAAGAGAATCAGAACAAAGGCTTTTTAGAGG
The DNA here is from genome assembly GCF_000951035.1 of Colobus angolensis palliatus. NCBI lineage: Eukaryota > Metazoa > Chordata > Mammalia > Primates > Cercopithecidae > Colobus > Colobus angolensis. Next base: position 1,293,085 of record NW_012116221.1, on the reverse strand, counting down.
ATTTTGATCCTATAAAGGTTATTAAGGTTTGATTTGTTGATCAACCTATCATCTATCTTGATTACAGTTCCATGTGCCTTGAAAAATGTGTGTTCTGAAGTATCAGGGAAAACCCACCCCTGATAATTCACATGGGTTCTTTTCTATTTCCCTATGTGTTGGCTGGTCTGAGAAATAAAGGCAAAGAGGACAAAAGAGAGAAATTTTAGAGCTGGGTGTCCGGGGTGACATCACATGTTGGCAGGTTCCGTGATGCCCCCTGAGCGGTAAAACCAGCAAGTTTTTATTAGCAGTTTTCAAAGGGGAGGGAGTGTATGAATAGGGTGGGGGTCACAGAGATCACATGCTTCAAGGGCGACAAAAGATCACAAGGCAGGAGGTCAGGGCGAAGCTAGAATCACTAATGAACTTCCATGTCCCGCTGTGCACGCATTGTCATTGATAGGAAGGGATGAATGTCCATGACATCTTCACAGTTCATGTTCTGCTGCCATGGCTTTGGCCGCTCCCTCCGTTCGGGGTCCCTGACTTCCCGCAACACTGAAGTTAGGGCAAAATGTTCTAGAAATGTCACTTAGGTCAGTTTGATTGATAGGGTTGATTAAATCTTCTATATTATTACTTATTTTTCCTCTGTTTTTCTATCAATTACTAAAAGAGAGGTATTAAAATCTCTATTTGCCTATTCCTCGCCTTACTTCTGCCAGTTTTGGCCTCACAAGTTTTTGAAACACTGTTATTAGATGCGTTTAAAATTATTTTTGCCTCCCATTTAATTGTACTTTACATGATCATGCAACTTTTTATTTTTGGTTTACTGATTGTGTTGAAATCTTCCTTTTTGAAATAATAATACTGACACCCCCGTTTCCTTATGCGGAGTGCTTTCTTGGTCTCCAGGTTTCTTTTCATGCACGTTCCATTTGTCTCTTTCTTAATATTTCAAGTGTGTTTATTTAAACAGCATCTTGCTGTACAGTTTGTTTTCCAATTAATCAATTCATGGACTAATTTTCATTGACAATAATAATTTCTTTTTACATGCTGTTCTCAGGGTATTTTAGTTAATGCACTAATGTGTGTTGGTTTAAGGTTTTACCACCTTAGAAGATGTTTTCTTTTTGTCCCATTTATTTTTTGTTCTGCTTCCATTTTCCTGCCTTATTTTGGAAGATTCACATGTTTAATATTTTTATTCTGTTATATTTTAGTGATACTTCTTCATGTGCATCTATGTGTCTGTGTGATTTCAGTGTATTTCAAAAAATTATAATGCAAGAGTTACAATAAAATTTCAACATCTCACAATAAAAATAGACAAGAAAGTAGACAAGTTACAAAAAACACATACATTTGTGTATCATCACACATAAAAGAACCAATTTGTAACACATTTTTGGTTCATATTGTATATTTTTCCTTATGAGTATACATATTTATGATAGCACAAATGTTTTGAAATTGAAAAAAAATTAAGCACTTTCACTGTTAAAAGGCCTACTGCAGTCTCCTATGTACACTTCCCTGTGTGGAACATTCACTTATTTATAACTTCTTCATTTGCGTGTTTAAGCTGGCAAAGCTTATAATTTCTGCTTATTTTTCTAAACGTTGCTTTTAGTACCAGTAACTAGAAGTTAGGTAAAACTGCTTGTAAAATAGAAATATGTTAGCCACTGGCCCTGAGCAAGCTTTTAAAGTGTACAATACCGCTCCTGGAGGCAAATAAAGGACTCCAGGCAATTGTGACTATTGGAGGTTTTGCATGTCCCATGTCCTGTCCATCATTTGGCTGAGGTTTTCCACTAATGCAAACCATCAACATTATGCTTAAAAAATTGTGCTCAATTCAAATCCACCTTAAAATTAATTTTAAAGCAAAAAGCCACATTTAACAAGAAGACTTTAGTTATGTTCTATAATAACAAAACAATTCATTATCAGATTCCTGTAGTTAGCAATCTTCCTTCAGGTATTTAACTTAGGAATAAATTACTGGGACAGACACAGAAACAGCTATACAAGAATTCATCTGTTATGCCAAATGAAGCATGCAAGTATTTGCAGGGATAAAGTCAGAAAACCCCAATCCTTTCATTTCTCCTTCAAAAAAAATCATATCATAATTACGATTTAAAATGTTACTCTAAGAAGATCAATTGTTTGAACGTTATTATCTTTCAAAGTTGATTTATTTTAACAAAAACTGCTATATCATCATTGGTGCTTTTCATTTTCTGATGCACAGTGAAATGTCTATAATCTGAACTCAGACTCACTCACATATTCATTTTAAGTCATCTCTCAGCAAGCACACTCAGATAAACTGCAATTTATCAATTAAAAATAAGATTCATTTGCTAATTTCAAGGAAATGGCAGTAAGCTGATGAAACGCACTCACATAAAATGAAACTAATGGCATCGACAACAAGAAGGAAATGGCAGTAAGCTGATGAAACGCACTCACATAAAATGAAACTAATGGCATCGACAACAAGGAAATGAATCTTTTGTCCTTCAGTGATGCGCAACATATTCGTAAATATGCTTTCAATGTATCAGGACCGAATTTATTAGACAAGTGGCCTGCACACCACGCCATGCACATTATAAGAATATCCCCATTAAGTCATAATTCTATTTGGCAGTTTCCGTCTTCATGAAAGATAATTTTATATGGGAAACACTTATATGATATACATATAAAATAAAAAATAACCAGTACATGAAGTAATGTATAAATGATAAAAATGAGCAAGATAGATAAAGTGTCCAATGGCTGATATCGGTTTTGAATAATGTTTTAGTCATTTACATTTAATTTTCACCACTTCAACTAATGAAATATGAAGTATAAGGAGAGCTTGTGATCATACCATAATACACCATAAAGGCAAGTAGACGACCTTTCCAGTGAGAAGCCTCAACATCAACATCAAATAGATTATTGTCCTGTTGACGATATTCATTACACATCATAATTTATAGAGATGACTCTAGGAATTCATGAAGGGGTCTTGTCTAGTTTTGGTTATACTGAGTGTAAATGGCTTAATTTTCAATCTTCTCTTAAAGGTCACTTTCACAACTGATACTTTGTAAATTTTTAAATTTTCATTTTAGTTTTCTTTTCAGCTAAACTAACTTCCAATTCCTCCACTGTTTCAACTTGACGATCAGTGGGACGAGTCATAGGCATGGTCTTCTATCTTGTTCCCTAATCTCTGGAAAAGAAAGTTGGGAAGCTTGGAGATGGATCTTCTGTAGCCCATGTTCTAATATTTGGATTCTTTGATCTGTACCTTATATTATTATTTGTCATCAACCTGCACTGAAGCAAATAATTATTTTAACAAGAAGCCTCTTCATAACAGAGACTTCTTCAGCAGTGAGCCATTTTCTCAAGGAAAGCCATTTCTCTGTCAGAGCAGCTCTTCCCCACAACAAAGGTATTCAGCCTTCAAATGCACCAGTGGGTCCAGATAATTGTACAAAGAGAACACCTTGCTTCATAGACTCACCGCCTGCAAGTGGAAAAAGAGGGAGCTTTTTAGCAATGTAGCAAACTGCAGACTTTGCTAAAGGCAGCATGAAAAACAAGGTGCTTCTTGTAGCAAAGAACATGGCTCACGGAACAAAGGTGTTACACAGCTGAGCAGAGAATATGCAAAATTAAAGCACTCTGCCTGCTAAACACCCAAAGGATCATCTTCCTTCATTGGTTCTTTACAATTTCTATCAGCATGTTATCTGCAAACATAACAGAAATTAGGGGCAGTGTTTAGCCATCTAAGACATTCGAGTGGAAGCAGTAAGTATTCAGATAAAGCATGCAATCATGTTATTTGGATTAATCTAAGGATTACTCTGTAAATATTGTTAGCTCAAATTTGTAAAGTAGTTCCAGAAATAAAGGGGTTTGTACCATTTGCAATATGTTCTGCAACATATTCTTTAATCCCTCGTGTGTCAACTTGTCATGCATCTGGAATATTCTATTTCAAATAGCCTTATTCAAGGAACTGTAAATGCCTATCTTCCTGATGGGAATGCCAGCTCCTTAGGAAAAGGTTGGTGGAAAAACAAAACCCACCTCTTGACTTGATACCAAACGTGGAGGCCTAAATTTTCAGAAAAGTCCAGTCAGCACTTCGGTTTCCTGAACTGCTTTGTAAAACCCAAAGCAGTGCTGGAGAAGAGGGAGAGTGTGAGGGCCACTGAACACACAGCATTGTTCCAATTACAGAAACACCTGCACTGTGTGGCTTTATGCTGATCTGCTGTGAGCATTTTACACAGTGTTTAATAGTCCTTCAAATTCCTCTTTCTGCAAAATCCAAAATGGGCTGGGGGTGTTGCTGGCATACTAGGGGCCTTAGGAGGCCTCTTGCTGGGGGTAATTTGATACTTTAGCCATAATGGAGAATGCTTGGCCTGGTAGAGTCTCAAATGCCACCCATAGACACACTAATTAACAGCCTCTGTATATTGGCTTCTGGGAAAAAAAAAAAAAGAGAGAGATTGTTTTCTTTTACTTAGTGAGAAACCATTGTTGGAAAAAGCAATGACTCAGCTTTTCAGCAGTGAAACTATTTACATGGGCAAGAAAGGCTGCAGCAGGCTTGTAAAAATCTTGCTGCAGATATATTTTTTTCTCTTTCCTTATGCAATTGTGGTTCAGGTAGAGCCATGTATTTTCAAACATCTTTTTGAACATCTATTGCTTAAAATAAACGTACTTTACTGCCAGAGGACTCAAGCAATAATTACCTTAATTATTTCCGTTTACACTTGGAGAAATGTGGCATCCGAAACTGCAATATGAGACTTGTTGGGCTTTAAATATTCCTTTTCTGTATGGTTAGTAAACACCAAAGGATGAATATAAAGTTTATCTGTATTTATGCGATGGTTTCAAAAACCACACTGCTAAAGTGCAGCTCCAGCAGTTTTTAAACCCTGCCAAGTATATTTTGAAAATCTCCTTTGGAGTAAAACATTAATGAGGTAGCATAGTTTGCTTTTCTAAAGACAAAACTACATTTAGAATCCTTTCCAGTATTATTCTTACTGTGATTCCAAACCTCAAAGTAAGAAGGGCACATGAGTAGGGAAATGGCATGAAACGAATATGACTGAGACCATTCTGTTTATGTCACTAAGAAAAGATACACAGACTCTAAGCCCTTCTTATATTTTGTTGGTGGAAGGCAAGTACCAGCCTTCATGCCTTCATGTTCTTAACTTCCTCAATAAAGAAATTATTCCAGCAAAGAAGTGGTGACTTCTTATTTTAATTCTAACTGCTTAATTTTTCAGTGACTTGGGTTAAATTAGAATATTTTTCTTCAGCAATATTTAAATTCACTGAAAAACAGCTAAATTTCATAATCCGTCCTCAAGGAATTTAAAAGTCACATAACAGAAAGAAATAAAGATAGCTCTCATTATGGTAATAAACTACCCGTGTTAAAGCCACGAAATGCAAAGAACGCTAACAATAACAACAACAATTGTACAAGAAAGTCAATCTACAGGGACCCCAAAAGTTACTAAATATTACTTTTAAAATCCAATTAATAGTAAGCCTCATTTTAGCCATTGGCTGAACCATCAAAGTTGCCATGTGTCTAAGAATAAAATTGCTTTTTGTGTCTCAATGCCTCATCTAAAACCAAAATACGTGCCCACTCCTGTTAAGGGAGTGCTGTGAGCCTGACTCTCCACGTTACCGCAGGCCCTGCTAGTGCTTGAGAAGTGATTATGCGAATTGGAGTTATTCCTGTCACACGCGAAGAATCAGAGTGAAGGGGTTTTGGTAAAAAGCAGGACACAAAGCGCCCACTCCAGGAACTGTCTGGAAAGCCCAGCTACCAGAGGAGCAGTTAGAACCTTAAGACCAGTTTTGCCCGGACGCTGCCCAAATGACTTGCCCTGACTCTAAGAATGTCCAGGTGAAACTGTACCTGCCACCATTCCTCACCCCGTGGGACTTGCCAGCTCCCGACAGTCTTCATAGCACCAGTGAACTCACTTTGAAAACAATTTACATCACATTTCTCCTTCCCAAGAAAACTCCAACCTCTTCCTTTCTTCCTAGGGCATACAAGACCACCATGGTCTGTGCGTACACCCTGGACTGCAATTCTGTTTTTATATATATTCTCAAGGAAAACCTTTTGCTTAGAGATTCGTCACTGTCTTTTATTTCACTGCAACAGTATGAAGGTATTCTGAAGGTAAAGTAGGCTCTTGGGTAACACCATTAGCCCTTATCGGCCATTCCAGCGAGCATATGAAAGTGCTGGTGCATGGGCTGGACTTTTAGCTGTGGTTGGGCCTGCTAAAGTCTCCTGTGATTACAGTCAAGTACCAACTTTAGAACTTAACTAAAGGGTAATAGATTATCGCTGTAATACTGTTCAACTCACTGCTAGAGAAAGTTAGATCTTTAAAAGTTCAAGTGACGCTGGCACTTTTGTATAAACTTTCAAGGGTGTATTCTGTAAAAAAGCTTTGAAATTACCAATTTCTTTTCTCTCTTGATGATTTTTTTCCCCACAACATAAAAAGAGGTGAAGTAGGAATTAAGAGTTGTACCTGAAACCAATGGGAATCAAATTTAGAGGTGTATTTGTGGTATTAGAATTCCTTGAATTCTACCCTCATTTAATTTGAAACAGCATTTGCTCTCTTGGTTTCCTATTGTTTCTTTTCTCCCCTATGCATTTAAAACTTCATTGGTTCTCAATTTAGCTCACCAAACAAAGGAATATATTAAGGTTAAATCTGTGTTCTTTACAATGACTGTAATTGTGTAGAAAGTACCTTGTATAAAAAAGTTATTTTAAATAATATTTGCTAGTGAGTTCTCTCTCATTTTTGTTCATTTATAGATGGAATTAAATATTTACTCAGAAGGGAAAAAATGCTTGTCACACTTACAACAAAATGAAGACACTTGGGGGTCTATGTAGAAACGTAGTGTCTGTGTATTAGTCTGTTTCCACACTGCTGATAGAGACAGACCTGAGACTGGGCCATTTACAAAGGAAAGAGGTTTCATGGAGAACTCACAGTTCCACATGGCTGGGGAAGCCTCACAATCATGGCAGAAGGCAAGAAGGAGCAAGTCACATCTTACAAGGATGGCAGCAGCCAAAGAGAGACAGAGCTTGTGCAGGGAAACTCCCCTTTTTAAAACCATCAGATCTCATGAGATTTAATCACTATCAGGAGAGCAGCACAGGAAAGACCTGCCCCCATGATTCAATCACCTCCTATCAGGCCCCTCCCACAACACGTGGAAATTCCAGATGAGATTTGGGTGGAGACAAACCGTAGCAGTGTACCATTTAAATGAAAGCTAGGGCAGGCACGGTGGCTCACGCCTGTCATCCCAGCACTTTGGGAGGTCAAGGTGGGCGGATCACCTGAGATCAGGATTTTGAGACCAGCCTGGCTAACACGCTGAAACACCATCTCTGTAAAAATACAAAAATTAGCCAGGCATGGTGGCGCATGCCTGTAATCCCAGCTACTTGGGAGGCTGAGGCAGGAGAATCGCTTGAACCCGGGAGGCAGAGGTTGCAGTGAGCAGACATCATGCCATTGCACTCCAGCCTGGGCAACAGAGCAAGACTCTGTCTCAAATAAAAAAAGAGTAACTAAAATGTTTGTTTCTTGCTGGGTACATCAGTCAATGAGGATTTGTCCTGGAAATGGCTGCAGGTGGAAACAGCTAGTGGCAAGCCAAGGACAGTATTGCACACACACTCAGTAAGCATTTAGGAAATGTTTGCTGATGACAATGACTAGCAGAAGGCACTTCCACTCAATGTATATTCAAAGTGATTTCTAATACTGCACAGGCCAAATCATTACTGATGAATTATGCGATAGCAACACTCCCACCTGTAGGCAGGCCTCAAAACCAACACAGTTTATTAGCCTCCAGGCCAATCACAGAAATTATCTTGTTTTGTTTTACAATGATTTAAAAATGTAAGCATTGCAGCTCTTTGAATGCCCCCATTTTTCTCTACAGAAGTCTTACTTTGTCTCTCTTCCTGACATAGATCTTTAATTGACTGAAACTTTCTTTAGTTCAATTAAGTACAGACTTTTTTATTCTTTGACTTAAGATTGTTTGACTTTATAGAGTGTGAAAGTAATAAACACTCAGTGGACACCATGCTTCAAGCACCCATGCAACCATTTTGTTTTTCACTTTCAGTACAGTATTCAAGACATTACATAAGATATTCAACACTTTATTACAAAATAAGCTTTGCGTTAGGTGATTTTGACCAGGAGAAGACTAATGTGAGTGTTCTGAGCACATTTAAGGTAGGCTACGCCAAGCTATGATATTCGGTAGGTTAGGTGTATTAAATGCATTAAATGCATTTTTGACTGATGATAATTTCAAGGTATGATGGGTTCGTCAGGGCCACAACCATATTGTAAGTTGAGGAGCATCTGTGCTGCATCATCCCAGGACTACTTTAATAGGACTTAATTTGTAAAGACACCAGAAATAGACCTAGAATGGCTTCAGAAAATCCTTTATCTGGAGAGTCAAGCTAAGACCAATTTCCTCACTATCACACCGGAAAGACAAACACTTAGTGAACTTGGAAGTTATCCATTCAAACATTCCGTAGCCTGGTTGGTGTCTACACATATCCATGCATGGACATGGTGTTGAAATCAGGCTCTACTTAGGAAATGCTGGTTTGGGCAAAAATGACTCAAGTATTCTGCCTCATTGGTTATGACAATGTTTTCTTGAGAGGCTATTATATTGTAGATGCTGGATCAGAAGGTAAGTGGGCTGAGGGAGCACTGACTTCCAATAAGAGCAGTGCTACAATTCCATTGTAACTTACATGACAACTGACCAGGCAGAAGACAGTGAAAAACGGGACTCTTTAAGGATGCCAATCATCCAGGAAAACGGCGTGATTATAGGCATATGAGGGCCTGGAATGCATTTAAAATTGTTTCCAATTTATAAGGGTGAGTTTATGATACTGAGAGGGCCACACAGAACCAGGAAGAAAAAATAAGAGTCATTCAGAAGAGAAGCAGCAGCACAAAGGAAAGTCAGGTTTGGTGAGATTAAATCTGTCCTTCGAGATACGAAACTCTCATTCTACAATACTAAAATATTGCATAATAGTATTTCCTTTTTAACAGTACATTTAGCCATATAAATTGATTTGAAAACACAAACCTAGTCACTAAATGCCCAGGAATTGTTTGGTAGAGATTTGCAGGTAGAAAAGAAGCCGTCCAATTCACAGGGATGTGGGATCAGCTACACCTATTTGTTCGCTTCCGAGGCAACTTGACATTCCTTCAGATTTCATCTAACTGGGTTAACCAAGTGGGCTGGAAATAATGCTGACATACATGGAACGCTTGTCGGCTGGGCTGTTCTCATAAGCTCCGTGTAAAGTGGACTAAAGAAGGAGGGATTTTAGAAGAAACGCTTTGTGAGATTCCAATTTTGAAGCTATTGTGTCCGTACTGCGAGGAGTAACATAAATAAAAATCTGAAACTGGATGGCATAAGAGAAGGAAGTATGTTCCTTGGAAATACCATGCAGATTTTTGACTAGGTCCTAGGAGGACAGAGCTAGAAAAAGAAATTACTTTTTGTATGCAATATATTTAGCTGAAGCCCTGGGGTGAAATGATAGGCTCGTGATGAATAGATACTTTGGGACAACTCAGAGGTCCCTTGGCTTTAAAATTCCTGGATACTGTACTTAACCTTTAGAACTCTCCAAAAGCATACTGCATGCAAGTTGCTCCCTTGAAAATTCCCATTTTGAAAATAAAATCTAGAATTACAGAGCAAATTATGACCCAGTGCCTGTGTCCAAAACACATATATGTGGCCTTTGAAGAGTGGATACAGCTGGGAAAGGACTGCTGACAGAAAGTAGAGGTAGTGAACTGTGGACTGCACTTGAAATATGTTTTTCTTTCAAATTGGTGAATATACCTTTTAATACTGAGGTGCGTTAAAGTGGCTTATTTCCTAATCCTTGCCTCATAGTTCCTGCTCACATATATTTCTTTTCTAAATGCAAATTTCTATTGCAGAAGTTCTTTTTGATTTATAATTTTGTTTTGCCAAATCGATGTATTTGTTCTCCAGTAGGATAGATGTTAGGTGAGTTTGAGCACTTGTGAGAAACACTGCAAAACTTCACTTACATTTGTTTTGAGCAAAGAAATGGCCTGTGACAAGGGCCAAAGATACTGAGCAAGTGAGAGAAACTAAATGAGCCTTTAGTCCACCCTCCTTCTTTCACAAGTGGGGAAGCAGAGGTTTAGATATTTATTCCAACTCATTTAGCTTGGGAGTTTATGGAAGAGAACTAAGTTCTTTTCACTCTGTCCGGTTCCACTCCTAGGAAATCTACTTACGGTTTACCTGGGTTGCTTTTGTGATTGTTTAACTGGGAAGAACAATTATAATCAAACCATTATTGTTGACCTATCCTAAAGGTGACATGGTTTTCTTGACTTTTTCAAATCTTAAATTAAAGCATACATTATTAAGAGTTCATAAATTACAGAAATCTCAATTCTCAAGCATCCCGGATTATCCACTGAGGTGTGAGACTCCAAAGTGGGGGCATATAATTGGTGGTAACATTTTATGTTCTGGCAGCTTTTCATGTGTCAACTGAGACAAATGAAATGTAAATAAAACATCTTTAAAAAACAAGTAAACAGAAAACAACGTCAAGTGTCCATCCGTGGATGAATGGATAAACAAAATGTAATGTATACAACGGATATTATCCCGCCTTAAAAAGGAGTAAATTCTGATGCACTACAGTATGGGTGAGCCTTGAAGACATTGTGCTAAGTGGAATAAGCCAGTTATAAAAAGGCAAACACTGTGTTTCCACTTTCTTTATCTTTTTCTTTCTTTCTTTCTTTTTTTTTTTTTTGACACAGAGTCTCTCTCTGTCACCCAGGCTGGAGTGCAATGGCGTGATCTTGGCTCACTGCAACTTCCACCTCCCAGGTACAAGTGATTCTCCTGCCCCAGCCTCCTGAGTAACTGGGATTACAGGCGCACGCCACCAGGCCCAGCTAATTTTTTGTATTTTTAGTAAAGACAGGGTTTCACCATGTTTTCCAGACTGGTCTCAAACTCCTGACCTCAGGTGATCCGCCCCCCTTGGTCTCCCAAAGTGCTGGGATTATACGTGTGAGCCATCGCCCCCAGTCTGTTTTCAATTTTATATGAGGTGCCTAGAGTATTCATATTCATCTACAGAAACTAGAACGGTGGTTGTCAGGGGCTGTGGGGAGAGGACACTAGGCAGCTGCTTACCGCGTATAGAATTTAATGCATACAGAATTTTAGTTTTGCAGAAAGAAAAGAGTTCTGGAGATTAGTTTCCCAATAAGAATGTACTTAACACTACTGAAATGTGCATGTGAAGACGGGTGAGATGGTAAACTTTAGGTTATGGGAGCTTGATCGCAAGTTAAAAAGAAAACAAAAAACAAGCATAAAAACAAACAGCAGCAACAACAACAACAAAAAATAAACAAAATAACTCCAAGGGAAAATTCAAGTCCGATTGTGAAAAGTGAAAGGACAAGTTTCTTTGATTTTTCTTGCTTTCGTTTTTGAAGAAGTAACAGGAACAAAGCTGTCAGTTTGAAAAAAAAAGAGAGGGAAACCAAAGCTGATGATAGTGATTATTTATTTATAATTAAGGCAGAATTACAATTTTAACATGTGAAGAGTCAGCACAGCGCACAGGGTAAAACCTGAAGTTTGCTCAAACTGTGTTTCAGTCCCAGCTCAGCAATCTAATGGCTGTATGACCTCAAACACGCTATCTACAAAGTGCCTCAGGTTCCTCACATTCACATGGAGATAATCATACCATTTATCTGAGAAGGCTGTTGCAAGGATGCAAAAAAATTAAGATACCTAATGCACACAGAAGAACTTAAAATCTGACATCTAATAAATTCCATATAGTAATTTTACATTTAGAAATCCAAAATAAAAATGAAAAAATATTATTGGTTAAATTCTTTATAGTACATAATCTACATTGTATACTATTAGTAGAAATTATAATGATCAAAATAATGCTTTTATTTGGTTGCAGAAATATTTTACATTCTTCCAAAATGATTTTATTCCAACCTGTCATTTACAATCTCTCTTAATACAAAACTTCAACAGAGAATTCCAAAGTTTTTGCATTTCTTTTTTTAATGACAATACTGAACAATGTTTCACATTGAAAAAAAAAGAAGGAATGAAATATGGAATTCATTCTTTTTATCAGGAATACTGACTGAGGAAGAACAACTACATTTCTGTTGTTAGGTACTGAATGCTGAAATCACAGTGATGATTGAATGATTCATTGCTTAGCTGTGTTCACATATTATTTTTCTGCTTTAGAATCTGCCATCAACTAATGGTTTTGATTTGATACTGATGATACTGCATAAAAGAGTCCATCAGGATGAATAGCAGGTGACATGGATAAGAGTATCACATGATACATGTAAGATGCCTTCACCGTTAAGAGTCTACAATGTATTTGGAACAATGCATTACAGATGTGTCTTCACCAATATGTAAGAAACCAGGGAAGAATTATTCATTAAATTTAACTCAATCATGTGTATAGTCAATGTTAATACAAAGAAGATATAAGAACAAGAAAAGGAAAAATTCCCCAGGAAATCATGTGAAATATTCTTTACACAAGATGAAATAAATGTTAGGGAAGCCATGGTAAAGTTGTTGAGATAAAGGTGAAACAACCAGATAAACAATCAATCAAACTTCCAAGAGAGTTTAGCATTAAGATCTTAGAATGAGGCATATGTTGAGACTATTATTGCACCCCTAATGAATGTCAAAATTTTTATTGGCTACTATTTCAACATACAATTTTATATCTCTGACCTATTTTGCAAAGTAAGGACCTTAAAATATTGCAGATCATTGTATTCATCATCTGTGATCTCTACTTCTGAACCAAACCAAACAACAACAAAAAAATAAAAACACTTGCAACATCAAAAAGCTGCTTTAAGTGAATTGTCACTAAAATTCCCTTCAGGGTAACAAAATGCCTTAGGAAAGATATTATTAGACTCCAGTGTCAAAGAGGCTATGAAAACCAAATGTCTCTCTGAACAAAAGGTCCATTCTACCCCAAGTACATCATCTGCACACAGAAAAAGACAAGGATAAGAAGAATATGTACACATTTGTGTATACATTTTACAAACCACAAAAACACTATGAAATGAAAATAGGGAGCCACATGATAGTTAAAAAATAGATGCCCGATGAAATTTTATTAGCTGAAATTGTGCATGAGAACTTAATATTTTGTTGTAATGCTCTTTAATTATTTAGCTTAATATTTAAAGAGTGTGTTAGTCTGTTTTCATGCTGCTGATGAAGACATACCTCAGGCTGGGCAATTTACAAAGGAAAGAGGTTTCATGGAGAACTCACAGTTCCACGTGCCTGGGGGAGCCTCACAATCATGGCAGAAGGCAAGAAGGAGCAAATCACATCTTACATGGATGGCAGCAGGCAAAGAGAGAGCTTGTGCAGGGAAACTCCCATTTTTAAAACCATCACACCTATAATCCTAGCCCTTTGGGAGGCCCATGCGGGCAGATCACGAAGTCAGGAGATCGAGACCATCCTGGCTAACATGGTGAAACCCCGTCTCTACTAAAAATACAAAAAATTAGCCGGGTGTGGTGATAGGCGCCTGCGGTCCCAGCTACTCGGGAGGCTGAGGCAGGAGAATGGTGTGAACCCGGGAGGTGGAGCTTCAGTGAGCCGAGATCACGCCGCTGGACACCATCCTGGCTAACACGGTGAAACCCCATCTCTACTAAAAATACAAAAAATTAGCCGGGTGTGGTGATAGGCGCCTGCGGTCCCAGCTACTTGGGAGGCTGAGGCAGGAGAATGGTGTGAACCCGGGAGGCGGAGCTTCAGTGAGCCGAGATCACGCCACTGCACTCCAGCCTGGGC
>NW_012116221.1:1262669-1278417 GCF_000951035.1 Colobus angolensis palliatus | reverse complement strand
AAACGATGTGGTTCACACAGTATATTTCTTATATATGTTTGAAGCAACCCTGGTCAACTAAACAAAATAGCTAACCTCCTAAGAAGGTGAGAACTACAGCTCATATCATGAAAATATATTTGAAAGACATAATTTAGAAGGTTTCTTCAAAATATTTTTTGCTGTAACCATGGTAAGAATTTCTTTACACACAGAATTTCTATAGGTTTCAAAAAATACAAAGATAAGAAATCTAAAAATTGAACTTTGTACTAACACTCATAAATATTTTAGATATTATTTTTCAACAAAACACACAACTAATTAAGAATCCTTGAGAGTGATTAATCATCTACATATGCCTAATTATTTTGTGTATACACCAAATGTTTATAAACATGACATAACCTGAATTTTCTTCAATTTCTATATTTTTAAAGCTTTGTTCACCTCAAAATTCATTATTTAAAATTACCTTTTCATGAATTTACTTCCTTTTAAAACCTTTTTTATTGGCTAATCTTGGTAGAATAAACCAAATGTTGACTGTCTATATGACCCATGGTAAACTAACTGCTATATAACAGAAGTTTCCAGAATTTATAATGGTTCAAACACAATAAAAGTCCACGTTTTACTCAGGTAACATTAGTCAGTAGTTGGATACATCAGTGGGTGATCCATCTCCTCACAGTCATTTAGGGATTTATGTTCATAAATATTTGTCATCTACCATGTGTGGCTTCTAAAGTCAACCTAGGGATTATCTCCATTGCAGCTTGCCATAAAGGGTGAGGGACATGAAGTCACATCGTGCAGTTTAAGGACTAGACCCAGATGGCACTTCTTTTGATCATTCTTTTGGTTTGAACTTGGTTACATGACCACATCTATTTTCAAAGCAGACTTGAAAATAAGTGGAGCTGTGTCCCTAAAAATAGGAGCTAACATCTCCTACAACAGGTAGCACAATTCACTGAGTTCATGAGCTCTTAGAAGGCAGGAATCTTCCTAAAATTATAGACCACCTGATTGGGAGGAGAATAATAGTTTTAACTGTTCTTTATCCATTACAGATACATGTAAGTGATATTTATGAAGCCAAGCTGTATCAATTTGAGAAACTTTTAAAATGACTGACTGAGTTGTGCCATGCGGAAGAGCTTTGAGGAAAGCATCGTGACTGACATCCGCTGCCGGAAGTCCCTGCTACTGAGCAGTACGGCGCCTCCTACAGGCGATAGGGAGCTCTCAGGCTACCAAGCGGGATCTAAGGGGAACTTTCAACTTGCTCCAAAGCTTGACAGTGTAGAGAATGCTAAGTCATAAGGGGGGTACAGTAACCTGGTTCCCAACTCCGGTACATGCTGCACGTTGCCTCCAGGCCAATCTGGAAACACCTCTTCAACCCTGCCGTGCTCTTGGTCAAGACTGCGGGGATCCCTCATTTATTCCAGATTCCTTGGTGGTGTTTTTGAGGACCTTTACAATTGTGAGCTAACCTACCCAATAAATGTATCCCCAACTACCTACTTGTTAAAAACATTCACTTCAGCTAATCTGACTCACCAGCCCTCAAATATGATGTATATATTTTTTCACTCATACCATGAACATTTGACCATTTTTTCTTTGCCTAGATAATATCTTGATTTCCTTTCAAGATGAATCAAGTCTGAATTTCTCTATGACAAGCAGGATTCAGAATAAGTTCTAGCCTCCTTTTATATCCTGTAGCCGTTATCACCTAAATCACCCATTTTTCTCCTGGTTTATTAGCACTTGAATTGTTAGCAATATGTTTATTTCCCTTATGCTCCCTCATTGCGGCAACTAAATTTTTAAAACATCAGAAAAAAATTGATTTTGCCTTTTTTCATTCCCCAATGTGTTTCCCTTATGGAATGCTTAATACACATGCACTGACTAGTCTACAGGTGTGTCATCAACCCCTGCAAAATAATGCTGAGCACCGAAGAAGCGGCTTAACTGG
The DNA here is from genome assembly GCF_000951035.1 of Colobus angolensis palliatus. NCBI lineage: Eukaryota > Metazoa > Chordata > Mammalia > Primates > Cercopithecidae > Colobus > Colobus angolensis. Next base: position 1,276,445 of record NW_012116221.1, on the reverse strand, counting down.
AAAGAGGTTGGAATTATATGTATAAACCAACTCCTCCTCCAATGACCTGTAATGTTAAAAGAACGGTAGCAGGGTTAAGTGACCAGACAGATGCTTTGAGCACTTGCAGTGCAAGAATAACCATCACAAAGATAAAACAGAATCTTTTTGAAGGAACTTCTATATATATCTAAACTACAAAGAACATCAACATAGTCATCATGAGACAAATCTGAACCTGGTTGGCTACTACATAAGATTGGAAAAATCTAAGTCTTTTTCCTACTTTTTTTTTTTTTTTTTTGATGACATCTTGCTGTGTTGCCCAGGCTGGAGTGCAGTGGTGCAATCTGAGCTCACTGCAAGCTCCGCCTCCTAGGTTCATGCCATTCTCCCACCTCAACCTCCCAAGTAGCTGGGATTACAGGTGCCTGCGACCACACCTGGCTAACTTTTTGTATTTTTAGTAGAGAGGGGGTCTCACCGTTTTAGCCAGGATGGTCTTGATCTCCTGACCTTGTGATCCACCTGCCTCGACCTCCCAAAGTGCTGGGATTACAGGCGTGAGCCCCCGCGCCCGACCTTCCTATTCTTCCACTCAACACGGCACAGATACTTTTCTCTAGCAGATGCCAATTAGGCGTTCTATAATTCAGAGCAAGCCTGACACTGCCTACCTGGGGTAAGAGTCAAATCCCACGAGCTAAGGGCTCAGTCTCACAAGCCTGCCCCCGACTTCAGTTGCCAATCACAAGTCTGGACCTCCAGAATTTCTGACCAACGAACTAGTTACTCTGTTCAATTAATTTGCTAGAGCAGTTCACAGAACTCAGGAAAGTAATTTAATTACATTTACTAGCTCATTTGCAAAGGATTCATCTGAACAGCCAGATGAAGAGATATATAGGATGAATTCTGGAAGGTTCTTCAAACACAGGATCTTCTGTCCCTGTGACATTGGGGTGTGCGACCCTCTTGGCATGTGGATGCTTGCCCACCTGGAAGTTCTCTGAATCCCAGAGTTAAGGGATGTTAATGGAGACTTTATCACGTAGGCATGATTGATTGTCAGCTCAGACTCCAGCCCCTCTTCCCTTTCCAGAGGATGGAGGCATAAGACTGAAAGTTCCATCTTTCTAATCGTGGCTTTCTGGTGACCAGCCCCCATCCAGGAGCACCAAGGGATATCTCATTAGAACAAAAGACACTCCTATCATCCAGGAAATTCCAAGGGATTAGGAACTCTGCCTGAGCCAGGGTCAAAGACCAAATACGAGAACAAAGATGCACCTAGCACCCTTATCACTCAGGAAATCACAGGGGTTTTTAGAGCTCTGTGCCTGGAATTGAGGATGGAGATCAAAATATATGTTTCCTATTAGAAATCACAATATCACAGCTTTTCTCCTCTTATTTTATAGTTTAGCATTATTTTCAGATTGGATCACAATGGGAGGTGTCGATGCCAGAATTGGGAGCATCTACAATGTGTAACCCAATCCTGCATTTGACAAGAGAAAGTAGACTTTTATGACCATTTCCTGTGTCCGTTTTTAAATGACTTGCATATTTATTCAGCGGGTATATGCATTCCTTTTTAGCATTTCCAAGTAGAGAGAATGATGATATCTTGTACACTGTGAGCTAGGTTATTGACTGGGGTTTCTCAGTATTATGGGGGTTTGGTGGGAAAATGTCATGTCTGAAAAGTTACTTCATCTTTTCGGTAACTGTGTACTGCAGTAGAAAGGATGAATAAAGAAAGGAATGAAAAGTGGGAAAAAGAAAGGAAAGACAGGCAGAAAAGAAGGTAGGAAAGGAGAAATAATTGAAGGATGGAAAGTAAAAAGAAAGGGAAGACGGAATAAAAAAAGAAAGGAGGAACAGAGAAGAAAGAAGAAAGGAAGGAAATCTTCTAAAGCATATTTTGTCTTTCAATATGAGACAAGTTGATTATTTTAAAACAAGTATTTCAGATTTATTGCTCCATTTGCAGAAGTTTAGGAACTGCATGTTAAGGAAATATCATAACTCTGTACTTGAAAATGGAAAAGTGATAAAAATAGGTGTTATTCTTCTATTCCCTTTGTACCCTTTGAATTGCTGTAGTTAAGTGGTAAAGTTTGAATGAACATGTTAAGACATCTCTGTAAGTAGCAGAGACGGATGCGGCACTGAGGTTTTCTAATTGCTGTGCTTGCCGGGTCTGGGGGCAAGTACAGGGAAATGAAAGCCAGCACTGCCCAGTCGCCTCTTTCCTCTGGGCAGAGGAGGCAATGTAAGTAAAATAGAGCTGCAAAGATTCTTTCGATTCCCATCACGTTCAATAGAAGAATTTCTGAAAATTGTGAAGCCTATTTATACTCTTCTTCATCAGAATACTAGCAGGTAGCTGCAAATGTTCACTTTGTGGGAAAAGGGGATAATTTAGGTTCAAAGATAGGTATGCCACAAACCTGGGTGGAATTAGAGCATCCAGGGAGTTGCAGGAATCAGATGAAGATTGCATGCAGGCTTACAGCCCCCAGCTCCCTGCAGATCAACGTGTGTGCAGAAACCGGAGTCTGCAGCCTTTACTTGCATACACACGTTGGTGGGTTAGGTGTTTGGGGAAGATAACAGCATTTGCAGAAGGTCCTCAGGTGGAACACACTTACTAACACTGTCACAGGGAAACCACTGAAGCTAATCAGTGTGAAGTAATATTTTGTGAGGCCCCCTCCATCTCCTACCCAGAGCCGGGTCTTCCTTTCATCTGTTATTCCCTGGATTCTGAGGGAGTAAATTTGTCTTCTCGAAGGTGCTTGAGGCATCTCTTTCTACTCATTACATTCACAATGAATTCTAGTCTTGAGCATATGGAAAGTGCGCGCTCAGCCTGGCCATCTGGGTGGCCTAATTAGCATTTGGGTGGCCACACTTTTTCACAGGCTGCCAAACCAGCAGCAGGAAGGGTAGCTGAGGACCATGACAGGTAGAGCAAACTGCAAAGTCCAAACCTTAGTTACACAGTGTATTCTGCAGCATATCTATAAGCCTGGGGACCTGTCTGCATTGATATTTTTATGAAATGAAACACTGCTCTTGTGCTATCTCCTTATCATGGGTTATTATATTCCTCCAAGGATGAGCCCACTACCCTCACTTTACACAGAAGCTCAAGGGCACACCGGTGAAACATATCAAACAATCTGGGAATGAGAAAGCTCTTGAAATCGTCATGCCAATGGCAGTTGTTTGGGGGATGAGTATCTTGGAAAAAACATCCCTAAGGTTGAGTGACGCACAGCCATGTATCCAATCAGAAATAATGTCCACACTAAGCTAATTCAGAGGATATTGCAAAAGGAATTATACATGTAAAAATTATTAGGCTGAACCTTTTCACATATACTTGCTTCCTAAACTCTTAGAAATAAAAATATACTACAAGTCTAAAATACTCCCACAATAAAATGTGTTTCAATGAAAGGCCATTATTTCGTTAAATGTTACAATGCAATACCTATTTTTATGGGCAAAACCGAATGTAATAGGATAAATGTTTTTGTTTTTTTCAATGAAAACACTACCCAATATGTTTATTGTTGGCCCCTTGAATTATAGCTATCTTGGGATAATTTCTGACTATATTAATCACTCATTCAGTGTGTAATCTTAATTCTCTCACTTGCAATAAAACATTTGTATTAGTCCTTAAATGTCTTGTGTACTGTATAGTTCAGTCATGCATAGTAATTTATTAGCTATAGGTTACATATCATGAGACTATTTATAAATATATTTTCTAGCAAGAGATTCAACATGGAATCTAATGATGGGGCATTTATCTTTCTGTATAAATAATATTTTTCCCGTGGCAGAAGTGAAACACTGTTCTAATAATAACTTTTAGCATTGTCTCATTAAAATAATCTTTTAAACATATCAGTTTTAAGGCAGAAAATTAACTGAGAATGGTAGCATGACCCATGCCCAGGGTTTTGCGGGCATGACTGCCAAACATGTTTACTAGGAAAATAGTTGAAAGACCAGTATAAGAATAGACACACTTGGAATAAATAGTTATACAAAGTGGGAAGGTTTTCCTTCTGCCATTACAAATTCATTGCCTCCGTTCTCAGCCAGGCCTGAGTAATCAAGGGCAACCATTCCATGGGTCTCTATTCTTCTTGACTTTTGCATTTTCCACAAAGGATTCCTGCCTTTTTTCTTGTTCTTCCTGGACCTTGGTATCTATGTTATGGAAACAATAGGGACATTCGTGAAGATCTTTTGAACATCTCGAGTTCAGTATAAAATTCTCTAGGGTGGCTTCCTTCTTTTCCTTTTTCTCTGATTGAATGTGGAAGAGCTATTCTTTTTCTCGCCGAAATCTGATCCTTCTTTACCTTAAACCTTTCTGCCTCAACCCCACTCTCCCGGCTGCACCTTGCCCTCTCGCCGTGGGTCCCTCCTTCTCTACAACTCCGAACATCCTCCTCTCTCCTGCTGAAAATTCTCCCATTCCCTTCACTGCAGTCTGGTGATCACGTTCATCTCTTTCCTTCCTTCTAGCAACCTGTTTGAGTAAGAATTTCACATCTGCTCTCTTCCATCACTTTACCGTATATTCTCCAAAGAGTCAATCTCAGATCAGTGCACGCCGCTGTTCAAACCCCTCCAAAGTCTCTCCAACGTACTGAGAATGCTTCCGAGTTCCCTACCCGGTGCCGTTCACAGCCCCACATGCTCCCGCTGTTTTCCGCCCCTCACACCGCATCTTCCCGCCCGCCCCCGTTCACTCCGGCCCTTGACTGTTCCCCAGTCCCACCCCACACGGGCCCAGCTGAGAGCCTGCACTGCCTCATCTGCCTGCAGTGCTTGCTCCCTCACTGAGTGCAGGGCCCTCCTCAAAAGCTCCGCGGTAAAGCCTTCTCTGTTCTCCCACACGTAAATATGTTTATGTTTTCTCTCTTTCCGCGTCAGTGGCTGGACTCTCTTAGGCCAGTGAATTTGTTTGATTAGTTCACTGCTATAGGACCATGCCCAGCACGGCATTTGGCTCATAGCAGCCCTCAAAAAAAAAAAAAAAAAAAAAAGGCGAAGGAACGAGCGAAAGGTTGATTGGAATTTATTACCAACGCCCTCCACATCCCTGTGGCTTCCCCTTTTCTCTCACTTCTGTGAAAATTCAACAGATGACGTCGTATGTAAAAGGGGTCAACGAAGTCCCCAAAGTACTGTCCAATGGCTGCATTGCTTTTCTCATCTCTCTGTGCTCTGCAGCCTTTCAAAGTGTGGATGTCTGTTTCTCCTGCTGGAAACTCAGGCCGCTGTTTTTCCTGCTATTCTTCCTGGGTACTCACTCCCTTTATTTACTCCTTTTTCCCTTTAGTCGTGATTTTTCTGCCAGTTGCTCTTCAACTGTTGCAATTGTGTTGGTAATCCTGTGATTTCATGCTCAGGTTTCTAGTCACGTTTCCCTAATTTCTCTGGGTAATCTGTGCTAATCCCAGGACCTCCGTTTACACAGGCTAATCTCTAAATGAAGATCATTACTCTCGATAGTTCTGCGGAACACCCTATATGCATTTATAGGATTGGACGTATCCCATCAGGTAAGTTGAATTCAAAATCTCCTTCTATATGTTTCTCTGTTGACCATCTCTAATTTAGGTTAATAGCTACACATCTCCCCATTGTCTCAAGACAGAAACTTGGACACAAATTCACAACTACCCATTAGATGTATCCCTTCGGATAACTTGAATTCAAAATTCCCTTAAATATGTTTCTCTGTTGACCGTCTCTAATTCAGGTGAATAGCTACATGTCTCCCCATTGTCTCAAGATGGAAACTTGGAAGAAATTCTTGACTCTCCTGTTCTTTGCCCTTCTTGCATATGATCAGCAATGCGTATGATTATCTTGCATATGACTTAGCAAAGTCATGTCATTTGCCAAGTGTAGTTAAAATATTTGCTTGGTCTACGGGAAATCATTAATGTTTTGTAACCATATAAGTTATTAACAGTGGATGATTTTTGGTCTAGGTATTATTATTAAATACAGGGACTGTTTCCAGGCACTGAATATGCATCATAAATTAGGGTAGACATGAGATGTGATGAGGATGATATTCTAAAGGTCTGTGATCCTAGGTCTACAGATGCATGGTGAGAAATTAGAACAACCTGGAGACAGACCATTGATACATGGACTTGCCTGGCTGTGTTAGAAAAATACTTTCAAACCAAGGCTTAAAATAGCCACATGTCGTTGTTGGCACTCACCTCATTCACACAAAGAGCTCCCTTGACATTGAGCTGCTGACGAGAAAAGGTCTCCGTGGAGGAAGAACTCCAGGGTTTGCCAGGAGGCTAAGGCAGGAGAGCCTGGGCAGGGCTGGGCCGGCCTCGGCAGCTGCACAGCAGAGCCTGCTTCAATGTCTGTATTCATTATCACACGCAGTACTTGGATCTTTTGATCAGGTTCCTCAAATTATTTTGAGGCGTCCGTGTTCACTTCTGGAGCTTTGTGTGGGCAGTCCCTGCCCGAGGTTGCTTACAGGCTAGATTTCATTTTACCTCCCAGCTGAGGAATAGACAGCAGCCTCCTTCTGAGGAGGTGCACGTTGAGAACACATTTATTTTTTCCTATGACTTGTTCAGAACCACATTTTGCAAAATGCCCTGTGACGTGGTTTGGTTCTATGACCTCACCCAAATCTGTTATTGAATTGCAATTTGCAACGCTGGGGGAGGGGCCTGGTGGGAGGGGATTGGATCAAGGCAGGGATTTCCCCCTTGCTGTTCCCCTTTAGTGAGTGAGTTCTCGTGAGATCTGGTTGTTGGAACGTGTGTAGCACTCCCCCCTTGCTCTCTCTCCTCCTCCAGTGTGGTAACATGGGTTTGCTTCCCCTTCCTGTTTACCATGATTCTAAGTTTCCTGAGGCCTCTCAGCCATGCTTCCTGTACAGTCTGTGGAACTCGGTGTCAATTAAAACTCTTCTTCATAAATGACCCAGTCTCAGGTAGTTCTTTATAGCAGTGTGAGAACAGACTAATACAGCTTGTTTCCTTTATTACTGTTTCTGGAAAGCAACATTCTATTAATAGTGTTTTGGTTTGAATACAAAATAGATGTTTTAAATTACTCATTTTGAAAAATCCTGGGTTTAATTCAAATGTATGCTAATATCTTCCAAAGTAAGGTAATATTCAGAGACAGTTGTTAAGATCAGATGGCACAGAGAAGTTTCTGGAATATTCTTGTTTGAAGACTCCTTATTAATGAATGTCTTTGACTTAAATCTAACCCCAAACTGCAACATAATTATTTGTACATTTTCATTATATAGTGTTAACAAGCTCAGTTGCAAACAAGCAAAATACTTAAACTATTTGTTTAAATAGATAAATTAAAAAAATCATGTCCTTTGTACCCTCTGGGCCTTCTTGCCCAATCTTAAATCATCGAGATGCTTCTCTCAATCCCTACTGCCCCAGTTCAGGTCTTAACCATTCCATGTTGATTACAGGTGCATCTCAGTCTCTGTCCACTTGATTCACCTGCTGCTATATGAAAGTGAGGGTCCCCAAAACATGAATCTGTCAGTGTATCTTCCTGGCTTAAAACCCTTATTACCATTAGAATAACATCCCTGAATATTGCATATGACATGCTCCTTGCCACCTACCCAGTACCACTTTGCGCAACTCACCTTGTTAAACGATCCAGTTCAATCACACCGTACTGTTTCTGACTTAGAGAAGGTCCTTGCCTATTCTTTGGTGTCTTTGCACCTGCGGCTCCCTGTGCCTACAGAAACTCTGCAGTCTTCAGCTTTTCGCTCCTATTCATCCTATAAGGCTCACATCAGATGATTCTAATGCTCATTTAAGTAATGGCAGAAAAAACTAATTCAGAAGGCTTCACATTTTATAAAGAAAAAATGTAATATTAAGGTAGATTTCAAAGCAATAATAACTAAAATTAGTAGAGTACTTGACCACAAATAAAAGATTGGTGAAAATAGATCCAAAATCCTAGAAACAGAAAGAAGAATCTATGTTGCCTGAACATGGCATTTCAAGTTAAAGCCGGTAGGAAGATACGCAAACTTTGCTGCTGAAACCGTTTGTGGGGTAACGGGATTAAAAAAAACACTGGCCTAGGTCATCACAGACCCCAGCAAAAAAAATAAACAGTACAATTAAGACCAAAAATGATAAAGTAGTAAATATTTATTTGAAATAGATGTCTGTGTATGTGTATGTTACCAGTGGGAGGGATATAATGGCTTTTAAAAATATAAAACCGAAAGAAAAAATAAAAATCAAACAGATGAAAATATGTAGCTCTAGAAAAAGTCTTATTAGTCAAGAGAGCATTAACGAAATTAATGAGAAACTCATTCATTTAATACTTTTAACATTTTCCAGACTCAGGGAGCCCAAAACCAACTCGTGATGTTACTAAAAAATTTTATCTTATTTTTTATTTTGTTTTAATTTATTTGGACAAATACTCACAGGGTAATGCTACATATCAGACATTATTTGAAACAGTTTATTAACTTGTTCCTCCTACTTGAAGATTAAAGTGCTGAGAGACATGGTGACGTGTCTAGTTTTCTTTAAGCGGATGTGGTACTGTAATAGTAGAATAAAAAGTGTTAAGGAGTTGTAATCTGAGGAAAGGAGGGGAATATAAATAAAAACAACCCAGTTTTCTTTATGCTTCATGAATAGCACCTATTTATCATGACCAAAGAAAACTATTTTTAAAAAGTCAATTGAACAAAATATACGAATAGTTATACATAGACCAAGCATTGGTTCAGGAATCTCATTAAGCTAAGACATGTAGATATTTGAAATAACATGTATTACAAAATGATTTAGGATATACCAGATGCCCATAATTCTAACATCTTCTGCTTTTGAATAACTCACACTATAATAAGTTATGCAAAATTTTATATGCAAAAGTGTATACAACAGCTCAGACACAACCACTCTGTGTTGTTACATGCTGATGACATCATAGTTGCTAATGACCAGTTACAGATTTGTCGCTGGCATTATCTACACAAATAATAGGAGCACAAGGGTTAGAATATTATACTGTACTTTTATAATTAGGTAAAAATTAATAAAAATGCTTATACTTGGAAAAAACTAAAGTATCACAAACTTCAAAAAACATAAGAGGAGTTGTAAATCAGCAGGTATGCTGAGAACAGAGACTCTTTAGACTTAGCGGGTTGCTCATTGGATTGAAGCCAGTTGATGCCACGTTCAATCAGGAAAGAAAAGAACAAAATTAAAACCATTGATGAAAGCTCAGAAGTAAACCACCTGACCGATGTCTAAAGGAAGTAGGTAATTAGGGGTTAGGTAGTATACAGCTCTCCAGAAAGTGAACCCTGACTTTCACATATTTGAGTCTAGTACGTGATTCTGAAATGCATCCTATTTTAAGGTAAAATTTTGTTGATATATAAAACCAAGAAATGCTTGCAACTCATAAGTGTACAGCTGAATAAGTTATCATATTCTATTCTAAATGCACCTGTTTAATCCCCACCCAGGTCAAGAAATAAACATTACCTGCAAGCCCAAAGCTTTCTTCGTTTTTCCTCACCTCTCTTCTAATCACAGATGACTACTAGGGTAGACTTGTTTTACTTGTCTTGAGTTTTTCGTAGGTAGAATCATACAGTATGTATTTTTTGCCTTTCTTTCTTCCATTCTTTTTTCACCTTTCGTTCATTCCTCCTTCCTTCTTTTATTTTCTTTCTTTTTTGGGGGCTTTTTTGGTTGTCATCTTTTGCCCATTGTCATGTTTGTGAGATATATTTCTGTTACTGCCTGTTGTGGAAGCTTATTCATTGTCATTGCTGAATGATATAATGTTGCATAAATATAAAATTATTTATCAATGCTGATTAAGAGACAGTACATTGTTTCCAATTGGGAAAGTTTGATATAATGTTTGTAATTAAAAACAGTGCTGTATCTGTCCTTTGTGCCATGTATACATATTTCTACTGGACAGACATTTGGGGTGACATTCCAAGGTCATAGGATATGAATGTTTTGTACTTTCATTTTCTAAAGTGGATTTATAAATGTATGCTCACAGCCTTAATTAATATTTTTACCAATACTTGGTTTTTAACTTTTTAAAATTACAATCATTTTGGTATCTGTATAGAAGTACTCATTTGGTTTTAATTTTCATTTCTGTAATTACTAATGGATTTGACCACTTTTCATGTTTATTGCCCTTTTGAATGTCTTCACTGGGAAGCACTTAATGTAAATCTATTCACATATTTCCATCAGGCTTTCAGTGTTCTTTTTATTTTCGAGTATAAACAACTGTTAGATATATTCAAATTTATTTACATATTTGTGTGGAAGGTATTTTATTTTTGAATGCAAACTCTTTGAAAATTATATGTGTTGAAATGTCTTGTCCAGGTCCATGTCCATGGCCGGCCTTTCTCTGTTCTCTTTGCTTTCAGACTTATAAATAATGACACTTTTTAATAAAATGATCATATATTAACAGCTATGCTATGATTTTCTTCAAGAGGATTTTCAACAAACAGGGTGCTTTGGATATGCAGAGTTTCTTGAGTATAATAAAGCTCAAATTATAACACTTTATTCATGGTTAACACATATATTTTGAATAAGAAAAATGTTCTAACCTGAAGTTATGAAGATATTTTTCTATATTTGCTTTTGTAAATGTTTTATTATAAAGCACTTAAACTACATTCAATCTGGACTTGATTTTTCTACATGTTATGAAGTAGGAGGTTTTTTTAAATAGGTGTATCCAATTGATATGAAACAATTTATTGTAATGTTCTTCCTATTTCCATTGCTCTGCCATTTCACTTTTATCATATATCAAATGTCCACTTATGTACAGGTATATTTCCAGATTATCTGTTCTAGGTCATTGGTCTATTTGTCTCTGCAGACTATTTTTAAGGCAGCCTTATAACCTACTCTCGGTATTGGATAGAGTGAGTCCTTTTCCTCTATTCTTTCATTGATTTTCTACAAACTTTAGATTATCTTTTTTTCCTCTAGAGGTCCTGTAGATTTTGATTAAGATTTTATTGAATCATAAAAGGCATCTAGGAGAGTTGACACCTGGTCCCCAGGATCTAATGACAGTGACATTATGTCTGTGAGGTGGAATGCTGCCAGATCTGAGAAGCTGATTAATTGTTGTGACTTACGATTGTGCAGATTTAAAAGGCTATCAGATAGGAACTGGAGTTTTCCTTATAGTAGGGAAGTAAAAAGCTGCAAGGAACATTTTGTCCACCCTAACAATGACAGAATACTAGATAATCTACAGAATTAGAACTTTTTGTTGAACATATTAGATAGCAAAGTTCACAAGATAATCAGTTGAACTTAATTCTGAAGAGTGACAAGTTTATTTAAGAAGAGATGGAAAATGCAACTGGTTCACATTTGGCGGACTGTGGGAGGAACGGGCAGCCGCCATTGAAGTAGATTAAAAAAAAAAAACTTCAATTCTCATAAATTATTAAAGAATTAGGCAGAAGACATATTTGAAGAGAACAAAGACTTTCTTGTCAGAAACTGCATGTTAGAAGACTATAGTGATATCTGTAAAATATTGAGAGAAAAACAAATATAAATCAAGAACTCCTTATCCACTGAGAGGGCCTTTCAAAAATGAAAGTGAAATAAGACATTTTTAGACAAACACAGGCTGTAAGACCTCACTGCCGGTAGCCCTGAATACAAGAAATGTAAAGGACAGCCTGGGCGCGGTGGCTCACACCTGTCATCCCAGCACTTTGGGACATGGAGGCGGGCGGATCTCTATTCAGGAGGCTGAGGCAGGAGAACCACTGGAAACCAGGAGGAGGACGTTGCGGTGAGCTGAGATCGCGCCACTGCACTCCAGCCTGGGTGACAGAGCGAGACTCCATCTCAAAAAGGAAAATACAATAATTTTAAAGGACGTTCTTTAGACAGAAAGAATATGATATGTGATACAAATTTAGATTGGCATGAAGAACACAAGAAATAGAAAAATTGAGCGTAAATGTGAAAAGATAATTGACTATGAATAACAGAAAGAAAAGCAAGGTTTTGGGAACATGTAACAGGTAGACATAAAATACATGACAAAAAGACCAGAACGAATGATTGGAAATTGAAATGTATTGCTGTAATTTTCTTATGCTACATGTGAAGTAGTATAACGTTTGTTGACAGTACAGTGTGATAAATCAAAGCTGCATATTATAAACACTAATGCAACAACTGAAGTGAAACTAATAAGCAAACAGTAAGATAAAATGGAGAATGAAAAATGCTGACTTCCAAAGGACAGAGAAGAGGCAAATAGAAATAAAAAATGCATGAAGTGGGTGGAAAAGAATGCGATAGTAGATTCACCGATAGCCAACAATGTCAATAATTACGTTAAGTATAAATAATCTAAAAACAACCATTTAGTGTCGGTATTGTCAGACTGCATAAAAGCAAATATCCTGTTTATGAGAAGCTGATTTTGATACAAAGACACATAGACATGAAAAATAAAGTTTGGAAAAAATGAACAATATAATCTTTAATCAAAAAATATTAATATTTATATTTATACAAAGCAAAGTAATCAGAACAAATATGCTTTTCAAGAAAAAAGATGGGCATTATATAACTAAAAAGCAGCTGGTTCACCAATAAGATTTAATGACCTTAGGAATCAGTGAACTTAATTACAGAGCTTCAAAAATGCAGTTCTTAAAATCCTAAAAGAAATGAACGGAGAAATAGGCAAATCCACCAGTATCGTTAGATACACCAACAGTACTCTCTTGGCTATTGATAGAACAGGTAGAAAAAAAATGACAAATAAAGAGAAGACGAGAACCACCCTATGGACCAATACAACCAAGAGCACAATAAACATTCTTTTTTATTATTTTTAATTAATTTTTATTTTTATTATAATTAATGTAATTATTTTTAAGTTCTGGGGTACATGTGCAGGTTTGTTACATGGGTAAACGTGTGCCATGACGGTTTGCTGCACCTGTAAACCCATCACCTAGATATTAAGCCCAGTAGGCATTAGCTCTTTCCCCTGATGCTCTTCCTCCCCACCGCCCTCCCCCAACAGGCCCCAGTGTGTGTTGCTCCCCTCCCTGTGTTCTCATTGTCAAGGAGAGGAGGGAGGTCAAGGCTATGAGCCGAGATCATGCCACTGCACTCCCAGCCCGGGAGGTAGCATAAGCCTGATCTTGTATCTAGCTATGAAAGCCATAGACAGTATGTTTTTCCAATAGAAGGCTGTTTCATCTACACTGAAAATCAATTGTTTCAGGTAGTGACCTTCATCAATAGTCTTAGCTAGATGTTCATCTTCCACTTTTTTTTTAATGAATGAAGACTGCTTCTTTCTTTAAGCCTTAGCAACTAACTTCTGCTAGCTTGCAGCTTTTCTTTTGCAGTTTCCTCACCTCTCTCAGCCTTCAGGGAACTGAAAAGAATTAAGACCTTGCTCCAGATTAATCTTCAGTTTAAGGGCATATTCTGGCAGATTTGATCTTCTATCCAGACACTAAAACTTTCTCCATATCAGGCTGTTTGGTTTTCTTATCATTGGTGTGCTCATTAGAGTCTCACTTTTAATTCCTTCCAGAACTTTTTTTTTTTTTTTTTTTTGAGACAGAGTCGTACTTACTCTGTCACCCAGGCTGGAGTGCAGTGGTGCAATCTAAGCTCACTGCAACCCCCGCCT
>NW_012116221.1:1207130-1260389 GCF_000951035.1 Colobus angolensis palliatus | reverse complement strand
TGTCTAAAAAAAAAAAAAAAAAGATGAAAGAAAACATGTGAGAGTCTGAAAAGGATTTTTCTCTATTCAAAAGTGAGTGTAAATTATTACAAAGCATCCCGTGGTTTTGTTAAATTAGAATTATATGTATTAAATATATTTTAATTTAACCCTACTATTTCAAAACGTCAATTACTCATTCAATATCCATGAAGAATCCACATATTCCCGAAGTCACCAGTCTGTTTGTTACTGCTGTCGAATCCTGGATTCCTTCTTAAGACCATTCCATAAATCTTGCCCATATTATTATTGAGCAGTATACACAAGCTACTATTGACTATTCATGAAAAACAAAAACATATTTAAAAAGCTTTCAATTTTAACAAGTCAATAATTCAGATAAGCATATATTTTTATTTCTCATTTTGCTTGAGGATATTGTATATGTTCAGCTTTCCTATATTGTGATAAAATAGATATATGAATTATTTCACTTCACTTTTCTAATTTACAATCATGCTACATTGAAAGAACTTCTAGTAGAAAAGGGCAGGCTATTAAGGTAGCAACTTTCCAATAAGCTCTAAAGCTCGTGTGCAGTTAAAGGATTTTCCACATTTACTCTTCCCACAGCAAAATGGCTGCCAAACGTTCTTTGGAGAATCTACAGAAGAAAAAGTTAATTTCTATGTCTTCTAGTTTCAAGACAGGGAGAGCAATGTCAGAAAAGTATTCTCCGGATCGCCCGCTGACCCCCAGGTGTTTTATGTTTGCTTATTTTTCCTGATCCAAGCTAGAAACACAGCTCAGTAGAGCAGCATGATCCTGTTCCTAGGAAGACCGAGCCTGCCTTCCTCTGGGTGTTACTGCTGTGGTGGAGACCTGGGATTCAGGAAACAATGGAGGTTGACAATACAGCTGACCCCTATGTATTCGCAAGTTAGAAATAAAATCATTCATTCCAATAGTACTGACAGAGGCCGTGAAATGAAAAAAAGTTGATACGTAAGAAATTACCCGAAATTGTTCAATCCACTTCTTCAGGGGCAACGCCATGTTCGGGGAGTGGGACTGCGGAGTGGGAGAAGGTGGCGCCGGAAAGGGTGAGTCAACTATGCGTGCTCCCGGACTGTCTTCGAAGCCACGATAAGCATCTGTTTCAGCTGTCTGTTGTGGCTAACAAACCATCCCGACTTTTGTTACACTTGAACAATTTATTATCATCTCTCATAGTTATCTGGGTTGGCTGCAGTTCTCATTGGAGGTTTCAAATGCAGGTGCAGATGGAGGTCGGCCAAGACTTAGTTATCCAAAGCCTGCCTCAGTCCAAGCAGGTGCGCTCACACCACCGGCAGTTGGCACTGGCTGACATTGCAGAACTAGAGCACCTACAGATGACTTCTCCACGTGGGTTGGGCCTCTCGTGGCAAGGGCACCATGTTCCAAGCAGAGTTTCCCCAGGGTGAGCAGTCCAGAGAGAAGATACGAGGATTTGACTCCTTAAGATGTATCCTCAGAAGTCACACGACAGCATGTCTGCTGCATCATTGCAGTCACAGACTCCACGCAGATGCGAGGTAGTACAGAGGCAGACTGCATCTTTCCAGGGTTACTGGCAAGTCACATTACAAAAGAGTATGTTGGATGGCAGATATTCTTGCAGCAGGCTTTTGAAAATACAGTCTCCCATAGAATTTTTAAATTATGATTTGCGATAATTACAAATCATTTGCAGTGTATTGAGAAAGAAAGAGAGGATATAATCCAATTAGGTAAGAAATTGCAACTTAGCAAAATGAGAGCATTTTTTAAAAATTATCGATTATAATTATCATAATGATCAATAATGGCAGGTTTCTGTGAAACATCCAACCCCCATGTGGGTAATATTGCAGCGTGCATTACATACTGGTTATTACTGCATTCTAACAACCTGGAAGACCAAGAGCATTTGGGATTTTTTCACAGTGAAATTATGTGTTACCATAACATGCTAAAATTCCTCAAGCTAATTCTGTTGATAAAATTCTAGTCCTTGCATTGCAATTATAACTTCCTATCAAGGAAAACTCTTTTTACCACCTTCAAAAATTCACATTTTCCTGCTGAGGCTTTACCTGTGTCTAATATTGTTAAAGACACTCCGCTTATCCTGTGGTGTTGGTGAATCCAATAGAGACTTCTCCTTGTAATTGTGGGGAAGATGGGAAAAGAAGGAGACACACGCATAATGGCTTCTTTAGCTCCCAGCTCAGTTACCTTCCCTGACCTATCTCTGGCCCACAAGATGAGCCCTGTGGTGGCAATGACTGTTTTGCTATGTTTTAAAATATTAAACGGGTCCCCAAGGGCAGAAAAGGTGCAATGAAATGGTTAAGGCTGTACTGAAGTACAGTCATGCTGAAGATGATGCTTCTCTGCTTCAGGTTTTGTGGATATCATCCTGCCCTGTTTTAAGGTGGCAAGTAACCAGAATATCAGAAGGTTTACTGTTATGTTAAATTCTCCATTATCTTGTGTTTTCTCTGATTTCAGATTTCATAGTGGCAATACTATGCTTGATTTAAATCTAAATATATCTAAAATTCAATTCACATCTAAGAAATATTGAAATGATTATTTTGTGAAACAATTCAGCCATGTCCCTCAAATAAGCTAAAATATACATTGATTCAGGTATAAGAAAATGATTATTCTATGTCACTTAAAATGTTTTTATTG
Source organism: Colobus angolensis palliatus (assembly GCF_000951035.1). Taxonomy (NCBI): domain Eukaryota; kingdom Metazoa; phylum Chordata; class Mammalia; order Primates; family Cercopithecidae; genus Colobus; species Colobus angolensis. Next base: position 1,257,686 of record NW_012116221.1, on the reverse strand, counting down.
TCAAATAGTGGAAACTATCTTACATAGCCTCTTTTAAATAGTAATAAATTTTCAGCTCCTGTGACTGAATCCTCCAGGTGAGGCTGAAATGACATGAGCAAGAATTGGGTCTCTTATCTCTAGTGCCTTCTATAGTTGCTTCATTATCAGCAAATTTTGTGATTCAAGATTCATTAGAATGCATAGAAAGCACAGCGGAAAAATCATAATGGCTAAAGTTAGGTTACCAGATAAAATACATGACATCGACCTGCTCATCCAGCTAAATATGACTTTTTTTTGAGATGGAGTCTCCCTCTGTCACCCAGGCTGGAGGGCAGTGGCTTGAGCTCAGCTGCAACCTCCACCTCTTGGACTCAAGCAATTCTCATGCCTCAGCCTCCTGAGTAGCTGGGATTACAGGTGTGCACCACCACGCCTAGTTAATTTTTGAATTTTTAGTAGAGATGGGGTTTCACCATCTTGGCCAGGCTGGTCTCAAACTCCTGTCCTCAAGTGATTCGCCCTCCTTGGCCTCCCAAAGTGCTGGGATTACAGTCATGAGCTACCATGCCTGGCCCTAAACGTGAATTTCTAATAAACACCAAATAATTTTTTAGTATAAGTATGCCCCAAATATTGCATGGGACATACTAAAAATATTCATTTTAATATAAAATTCAAAATTCACAAATGTATGTTAAATTTAATTTAATTTATTTTATGCGAATTTAAAATTTCACAAATTTAACAGGGCATCCTTTCTTTTTATTAGCTAAATTTGGCAGCCCTAGCTAAAATAACCATTTCAAATCTGTAGGTTATTTTTTTAATGGTGCTGAAGCAATTGATAAACTAGGTAAGTAAAAGTATATAGTTTTATCTTCTATCATATATCAAAGTAAATTCCACATAGATTACTAAATTAAATGTAACAAATAAAACAATACTTAGAAGAAAATATACAGAGAAATATGTCTTTATCTTGTAATGGGGAATTGCTGTACAGGAACAAATCCAAAAGAAATGAAATGCTTTCTAAAAAATGTAAAACTTCTATTATTGGAAAACAGAAAAGCAAATCACACACAATGAGAAAAAAAGTTGCATCATGAGACATTTAAAGGGTTAATCATTTTATTAAGTAAATTTTATCAGTAAGAAATAGGTGAACATACAAATTTTAAAAACTAAGCAAAGAATATTGTTTAGGGCTCAGCAAAGAAACAAAACCAATAGATTTATTGAACCAATAGGAGATAGATCTCCGCGATCTATATCTGTATCTATGTAGTGAAATCTACAGCTCTCTGTCATTTATCCATTTGCATAAATATAGAGAGAAATGTTTATTTTAAGGAATTGATTTACAGAATTGTAGGGGCTGACAAATCTGAAATCTGTAGAGCAGCCTGGCAGGCTGAAGACTGAGGGAGGAGTTGGTGCTGCGGCTTTGAATCTGGTGTTTGCAGGCTGGAAACTCAGGCAGGGCTGCAGTTTTGAAGCAGAATCACCGCTTCTTTGGAAAACCTCAGTGTTTTCTACAAAGGGCCTTTTCAAGGGATTGGATGAGGTCCCCTCACATTATGGAAGGTAATCAGCTTTACCCAAATTCTGCGGATGTAAATGTCAGTTTCGTCTTACAGATACCCTCACAGCAACATCTAGACTGTGTCTGACCCTGTAACTGGGTAGCACTGCCTAGTCAGTTGGCACATAAAATTAAGCATCACAGATACAAATAGGGAACTTTAAAAAAGGAAATACAAACTTAAGCCAAGAAACTATTCAACCTTGCTAATGGTAAAATATAGAAATTAAAGTAAAAGCTCAATATAACAACTCAGCTATTTCTTACATTAATATGGGTCTATAGTGTCATCAGCTGTTCTCTCTGGACACAGAGTTAGCTTTAAAAGATACACTTCATGCCTGAAAACAAAAAATACCCATCTTAAGATTCCTAATGTCAAACTTGTTAAATGTCTACAAAGCATGATTCAGTTTTAATTTTTATACTTAATATATATTATCTTATAACTTTTATATGACTTGTGTATACGTTATTTTATAATATTTTTCTGTATTAAATGTAGCATATATTTGGCATCATTTTATTTACTACCTGGAATAGTAAGGGCCAAAACTATCTCCAAAAGATTTCAGACTAGACAATATTGAAGTTCCCTTTAATCTCTAAAGTCAAATCAGATGGAGCAGGGTGGCTCACGCCTATAATCCCAGGACTTCGGGAGGCCCAGGCAGGAAGATTGTTTGAGGCTAGAAGTTCAAGATCAGACTCAGCAAACAAAGCAAGACCCCATCTCTACCAAAAAAAGAAAAAAAAAATTAAAAGTTAGCTAGGCCTGGTGGCATGTGCCTTTAGTCCCAGATACTCTGAGGACTGATGTGGAAGGATCACTTGAGCCCAGGTGGTCTAGGCTGTAGTGAGCCATGATTGTGCCACTAAACTCCAGCCTAGGTAACAGAGTGAGATCCTGTCTCTAAAAAATAAATAAATTAAATTAAATAAAAATACAGATAAGCTCAGTGATTTAAATTTAAGGTCATATAATTAGCTTAATGATTTGCATGTGCTTAAATACATAATAAAGTTTCCATCAGGTAAAAAGGCGTTTTGTGGAATTTAATTTCAATAACTGCTGAATCACAATATACATTTACCTTACTTTAAGCAGACCTCATTCATAAATATATATAGTTTATAATATAGATGTATAAAGACAAATTGGGCAAGAAATAGAGGTAGGCTGCTAGGCAATGTTTCCCTTGAAATAGCGAACTTCACTGGTTCTTAAAAAATAACTTCTTTTTGGAATTTGTTTTGAAATTTGTGAACTAAATTTTAGTAACTAATACATTTAAAGAATTGTATGAGACACAGTGTGATTGGTACTAAGATATAAAGCATCTTCCCTTCTTCCAAAGTCTTTCTCTTTACTCCTCGTGGTATTTGCTATTTTAAGGTTACTGTAAGCGAAGAAAAACTGAAAATTGAAATTATTACAAGTAAAAGTAATAATAGTAATTTTTAAGGAGTTCTCTTAGGAAGAGCCTTGTCTGTGGTGGGAAGCGGGAAGGATGGCTGGAAACCTTTCTAGATGAAGTGTGTGGTGGAATGAGGAGCATCAGAAAGTTTCTGAAAGTACTGCTAAGCTGTTTTGCTTAAGAACACAAAAATAAGTTACATTTGTTCTGTATTCACCAGGCTCTATTTTCTATAAATGCAATAAATGTAACAAATGCCCCATAAGGCATCTCAAAGACACTTTTGACAATAGTCTGTATTATATAGTGTAAAGGCAGGCAGCAGTTGGGACAATATTATATCACAAATTAAATGTCAGTGAATGCTAGCATTACAACATCAATGCTGCAAGCCAAATAAAAGCAATGCTTGGCATACTAAGAGTGTGTATTTGCATGTTATTTGTGTTGTTAATATTTATCTTCAGTATAACCAACAATAAAATATTCTCCATGGAAAGTCCAATATATTTGTTTTTAATGTTCCATAAACCTTATTTATTTAAAATTCTGGGCTTTACATGTCTTGATTCCCTGAGGTTTTATTATTTAGCCTCTGTGTTGTTTCATTATAATCCAGAGATAGGTGTTTCTAAACTAGGAAACTTCCATCAAAGTGATGGATGATGATTACATGTACAGTTACATCAAGGCACCCCATAGCCAAGTATCAGTAACTGGCCTAAAGGTTAATTTGAAAAAAGGAAGAAAGGGAGGGAGGGAGGGAGGAAGGAGGAAAGGAAGTGAGAAGGGAAGACGGATAAAGGAAATATGTTGAGTGCTAAGCAGTAATTGCTATCTAAATAAACACTTGCACTTTTCATACTTTTTCTGTAAGTTCTATACTGTCTCGAAAATTGCACAGCAATACAAGCAATACAGGCTCATTTAAAAACAAATAATCGAGGCAGGAGGATTGCTGGAGCCCAGGAGTTCTCTGCAAAAAAATACAAAAAATAGCCAGGGAAGGTGGCTCATGCCTCTAATTCCAGTACTTCGGGAGGCAGAGACTGGCCGATGGCTTGAACCGCAGAGATCCAGGCCAGCCTGGGCAACATAACAAGACGCCGTCTCTAAAAGAAAATGCAAAACTTAGCTGAGTGACACGCACTTGTAATCCCAGCGACTCGGGAGGCTGGAGTGGGAGGCTTGAGGCCAGGGAGTGGAGGCTGCAGGGAGCCCGGACGGCGCCTGCACTGCAGCCTGCGAGACAGAGGGACAGAGCGCGTGACTCCCGTAAGTCACAGCTTAGTGGCTTCTCTCGGGAAGCAGCGGGACCCCCCGGAGGGTGAAAGCTAAGCAGGGAGAGTGTCTCCGCTCCTGCCGGGCCCCGCTGGAAGCCCCCGGGACACGGAAGCACAACTGAAGCCACAGGGCGAGCCCGTTGCACCCCTGGGTTATGCGCTGAGGGCGGATGGGGCAGAAAAGGGTGCGTGTGGTGAGGGGTCCTCAGTCCAGAGGGTCCCCCAGCCCAGAGAGTCCCCCAGTCCAGAGGGTCCCCCAGCCCAGAGGGTCCCCCAGTCCAGAGGGTCCCCCAGCCCAGAGGGTCCCCCAGCCCAGAGGGTCCCCCAGCCCAGAGGGTCCCCCAGCCCAGAGGGTCCCCCGAGGGTCCCACAGCCCAGAGGGTCCCCCAGCCCAGAGGGTCCCCCAGCCCAGAGGGTCCCGTAGCCCAGAGGGTCTCCCAGCCCAGAGGGTCTCCCAGCCCAGAGGGTCCCACAGCCCAGAGGGTCCCACAACCCAGAGGGTCCCACAGCCCAGAGGGTCCCACAGCCCAGAGGGTTCCCTCGAGATAACGGGGGCAGCTGTGAATTGTCAGCCAACTCACAGCAGCCGAAGGGCAGAGGGGCTGGGGCTGGCCCAGCAAGGGCCACCGTCTCACCCTATTCACCTGACACTGGATGACAGTGACTCTAAAAATCCCACGTTGCCATAGTAGCAGGAAGTAAAATGTTTGAACCCCTATCTTTCTGCTTCCTCCCCTAGGCTAAATAATCCCAGGAGCATCTGGCCTGTCTGAAGGTCTGTTGGCGCCAAAGCCTTCCTAGTTATGCTACCCAACTACAACATCGCCATCAGTCTTCCAAATTAAGCCCTTTAGGGCTTAGCTTTTTCAACTCATGTTAGAAGCTCCCCAGTCCTCCCTCCAGGTGCCAGGTGTTTGAATCTGTCACGTTCGGTACCTGTACCTTACAGTCTTCCTGACTCCTTCCAGCCACCGAGCCTTTTTGAGTCCTTCCAACATGCTCTCACATGAATTTTGACTGCACAGTCCTAGGAACATTGGATAATGCACATAGATACCTGCTTCACTCACAGATAACAGCTTTCTCCTCTTTCTCCTCTGCCCTCTGTCTCCCACTCTCACTCTCTTCATATTTACTCTTCCCTGGAAAACTAGGATCAGTAGATCAGATGATCAGTAGGAGGCAGTCAGGCTCTTTCTCAAAACCTCAGGGACACTGCAACATGTTAATTGCCATTCCACATCCAAAGACTAAAAATTAATGGTTCTCTTTTAAATAACAGTTTCTCAGTTTCTAAAATGCATTAGTCAACCATCAATCAATCAGTCTTCTTTCCAAGAGGCACTGCGCTCTGGGTCTATGCATGCTCGGTAGTGATAAAGTAATGAAGCTATGTGAGTACTTTCCTTCACAGTGATCACTGTGAATTATACAATCATTTATTATAGGAATGCCACCATAATTCATCTTTTAGAATTGATTTTAGACCTAATTTATAACAACAAATCAATTTCACCAATACATAAACGTAAATATAATTTCCTTTAATTATAAAGGAGAGCATAAAATATGAATAAATAGACATCTTAGTGCCTCCTCCATTATTAAATTATCTTGGCATACATAGTGTCTATCACCAATGTATGCTGTTCATTAAAGGTGAAAATTAACAGAAGTGCCCCTGTGTCTTTGGAATTGCTTATGAAGTAGACAAACTTCTACAAAGACTGCCTAAGGAAAGAAAAAGACACAGATAATTTGAATCAGAATATAAAAACCACAAATGACAGATTTTTTAAACCATAAGAAAATATGAATGCAGATGCCAGTAAACTTTAAAATTTCAGTTAACAAGAACACTTTCTAGAAAACATCAATTTCCCTAATTGATTTATAAAAACAGGAAACCTAAATAAGGAAACAACTCTCATTAAAACAAAACAGTGATTTAACTCCTATTCCATAAAAAAAACTTACAGCGTTTTCCTCAATTTAAACAAAGTATAATCTTTACATCTTAAAAATTGTTAAAGAATAAAAATGTTATCAGACTAAGTCTCTGTATTAAAACTAGGGAAAAGCAATTGAAGAACAATTTATAAGTAAGTCTCATTTAAGAGCTAAACTGCTAGTATCTATAACTCAGGAATGTAAGAAAGAATATACTGATTAAGTAGACTGTATTTCAGAAACATAAGAATAACTAAACATCAGAAAAATATATCAAAGTAATATTTCACATTAAAATTTTTAAGTGAGAGAAAAAGGCATATGATCATTTCAAAAGATAATAAATACACCTCGCTAACCAGGAAACAAAGGACATTCCTTTAAAAGCTTTTCTATTTAATTTGGAAAAAGAGTATTATGTCTTCCATTCAACATTTTACAAGAGGTAGATAGCTACCAGATAGTTACTAGTTAATGTATTATAATGAGGAAAAGAAACAAATAATACTTAATGGAAAGGGAGAGACAACTTTTTTGATTATAATATTTTCATGTGAATAATCAAACTTTCTGTACTTAAAAATCAATCGATCAAATATGTATATATTTTTTACTCAAACATTGACAGAATAATCAGATAAATATTAGAAATTATAAGAATGCACTGACAGATATGATTAATATATGAGAATTAGTGATATTTCCATATCCTATTAGAGAATGTAATTAGAAACTATATTGGAAAAAGCATCTTTTTAGTCATACAAATAACAAGCCTAGGAAAAAGTCTGACACAAATGGATGATGTCTTTATGGAAAATATTTTAAGCATATTGAAGACTATAAATAAGACCTGAAAAAGTCTACAGATTTTCCACACTCGTAAACATGAAGACTAACATGGAAAATATGTTAATTTCACTAATGTAATATACTATTTTATATATATTCACACATACATTCCAAGATGATCTTAAGATCAAATGGAAAGTGGAGGATCAAACATAATTAAGACAATTTTGAAATAACAGCTTTCTCTTTCTACCTGGATGCTAAGACATTAAAATGCAGCTGTAATTTTTTTCAGTGTGGTATTTGCACAAGGATAAACAAATTGTTAATGGAACTGAAAGGGAGTGTTTATGGTAACATGAAGCAATAGCGATGACACTGAGACTGGGCAAGCAATTGCTTTGGCATACTTAGTCATGAAGTGAAAAATAAAATCAGATTCATACTGCACCGTAATGTAAAACCAATTCCATGTAGATTAAAGAAGCAAATGTGAGATGTGACATTACAAACATTTTAGAAAAAAATATGGGAGAGTATTTTTGTGGTCCTGGGTAGAAATGAGTATCTTTAAAAGCACTCCAAAAGCATACATTGTAAGTAAAATTCAGTATGTTTCGTTTTCACAAATGAAAAGAAGAAGGGCTTTCTTTGGTAGAACATATTTGCCGCTTTTACAAATAGCAACTATTAATATCCAGACAATCGACAGAAGTATCAATCTAAAATGACATATGACTTCATAACCAGTAGGTTGGCAAATATTGACAAAAAGTGACACCAAATGTATGGAGAAAAAAGAAATCGCAACCTGTTGGTGGAAGCGTAAGTTGACATAAAATCTTTGGAGAGGAATCCAGACATTTGTGTTAAAGTAAAAATGTTTATATCCTACCATTCCAGTAGTAATCTAACAATTCTATTTCCAGAGTTTTCCTTACAGGAACTCTAAATATGGTTAAGAGAACACATATTGTAACATTGTTTATACAGGTGAAAATTGAGTGGCTTAATGTACATAGAAGTAGAAAAGTTTTCAAAACAAAGTTGGATCATAAAAATGATCACCAACTCCATGTTTACGTTGTCAGGAACAAACGCCAACAATTAGCAGCATTTCGAAAGTCCGAGGCAGGGCACAGAGGCTTTTACAAAAACCGATCATGTTATCAACCACCAGTGTGAAAGTATCCTTTAGTTTGGAACAAAAATACCAAATTATTTTTTCCACGGGACCTTAAGAGCTTTCTATTTTAATGTAAATGTCCATAGGATTGAAAGTACACAATGTAACTGCCAGGTTGAGTTTTTTAGACCAAAAAAAAAAAAAAAAAAAAAAACCTGAAGCTTCGACTGTTTGAATGTAGACATTTCACCATTCATATAATCCCAGGGTGTTGAGAAGCATACATTTTAATGAGAAAACTTTATATTTTATATTTTATTAAACTGAAAGTAATTCTCAAACTGCAGGGAATAGCTCACTGAAATCTAAATATAGACAATGTGATTTATAGTAACCCATTTTAAAGAATGGGAGAATCAAGGTAATTTGTTATATCAAATTTTACCTCAAAAATTGTCGATTTGTCAGGAATTTCACCTCAAGTATCAATTCGTTAGGGACACTTTTTAAACAATGATCATTAATAGCATAAGGTACTTCTCGATAGCACTGTCCACACCGCAGTTTGTTTGTACAACTGTGTAATCCACGTCTTTATCTCCCCAGCCTCCGTGTTCCACGTTGGTTTTGACAGTGTCTGTATTTCTTTCACCTTTGAAGCTTCAATTATTGTCTCTCACAGAGCTTGCAATATGCAAGACATTGTATAAGCAATTTGCATCTGTTGTCTCATTTCAACATCACAATGATCCTGTCAGGTAAGCACTATTATGTATCCCCATTTATAGATGAGGAAATGGAGGCGAGATGTTAAATACTTTGTCCCAGGCCATGCATTTACTAAATGGCAAAGTCAGGGTTTAAGTTCAGACAATAGGAGTTGCCCTTAAAGAAGCAATTGCTGTAAAATTTTCTCTCTTATTAGGAAAAAGACTAACAGCACATAGAACTGGACAAAATCTATGAAACAACAGTTTTTAGACTTTGGACAATGGGCAGGAGAAGGCTACTGTACGATTGAAGGAAAGCAAGCAAGGTGGTCTCAGCCATCAAGCAAGCTTTTTTGCCTGGACGCCATTTCCAGATTGCAGCATAGGGAGGGTCATTTCAAGAACAGTCCCACAGATTTGCTAAATTACAGAGGCAGTGATTTGTGCTAAGGGGTCCAAAGTGGCTAAAGTGTATGGGCCTAGTACCAGAAAACAAAAGCAAGGAAGCTGAATAGAGAAAGGGTCCTAGATCACTCTATGGGGATCTCTCAAGTCTTTGGTTACCTGAATGTCAATCTGTACACGCTTTTGCGATAAAATCCAACGAAATTCGAAAAAAATAAAAAGCTTCTGCAAGAGAAAGTACAATTACCTAGACGCTAAAGACGAACCATTGTGAAGACTCACATTCGGACTGGGAATCATTGCCTTTCTCACCTGCTGGAAAGGTGCTCTGCTGAAAGTCTCCGGCTGACATGGAGACTGTAGACACATCACGTTTCAGCTGCGGAGCTGACTCAGTTCAGACCATTCCAGACTTAGACTTCAATTCAAACAAACGTTTCAGCTGCGGAGCTGACTCAGTTCTAGACCATTCCAGACTTAGACGTCAATTAAAACAAACGTTTCAGCTGCGGAGCTGACTCAGTTCTAGACCATTCCAGACTTAGACTTCAATTCAAACAAACGTTTCAGCTGCGGAGCTGACTCAGTTCGAGACCATTCCAGACTTAGACTTCAATTCAAACAAACGTTTCAGCTGCGGAGCTGACTCAGTTCGAGACCATTCCAGACTTAGACTTCAATTCAAACAAAACAGTACAAAACAAAATGATAAAACAGCCGAGGTGATCCATGCCTAGGTGTAAAGATGCAAGTAACTTACATCTTGATAACTTTTCCAAAACTCTTTTTAAAAAAGCAACAACCACTCAACAATGTAAATTCCATAATGTCTAGCATCCAGTCAATAATTATGAGTCATCCAGGTAAACAGGACAATATGGCTACTTTTTCAAAAATATTTAATAGAGACAAATCTTGAAATGACAAGATGAGGAATGAGTAAACAAGAATTTTTCTAAAACTCATTTTTAAAGACTTAAAGGAAAACATGAACACATGAAAAGATTAAAAGGAGATGTAAAAAGTATCATGAGATCTGCCGGGATGAAAACTATCATAGCTGAAAGAAAACGTTTACATAAATTAATACCAAATAGATACTGCAGGAAGAAAGACGCTCGTGACATGTTGATACATTAATAAAAACAGTGCAAAATAAGGCACAGAGAGACAAAAAAGACTGAACAAAAATGTGCCAAACCTAAATGACCTGTAGTTTAATATTAGCAACTTATGATACCTGAAGTTCCAGAAGGAGATAAAAATACTTGAGAGATAGCACAGAATATACAAATTAGAAAAAATATTTAAGATATATAGAAATATTTACACATTTGATAATGGTATAAAGCCACAGGTCCAAGAAGTCCATGGAATGTCGTTGAGTGTAAACACAAGTAAAACCACACCAAAGATTATGTGAAAAATTGCTGGGAATACAGATATAAAGACAAAATCTTGAAATTATAGATAAGAAGGAAGAAAGATTTTAAAATAGTAGTAGTTGCTTCATCAGAAACCATTTAAGCCAGAAAAAGACAGAGCAACCTGTTCCCAGTGCTGGGGGGATGAAAAAAGGTCAATCTAGGATTTTTTCAGCACGACAGAAAAAAAATCCTTCAACATTTGGAAATTAAACACATTAATCCTCATTAACTATTCAGCATATGGAAATGTGTCGAGGCCAGCAAATCCAAGCAGGACAGCTCCAGAGCACCTTCTCTGATCTCAGTCTATCTATCAGTATGGTGAGACCAGCAGGTAAGAGGCTAGTACCCTCATTTGCATGGAAGGAATCTGAAAGCTGAAGGAATCTGCAATTCTGGTGACTATCCTAAGTGGAAGAACTAAAACAACTCCGTTTTCTCAGTTCATGTCTATCCCTCTTGGCACTTCACTGAGTCCTCTTACAAGAAATCTGCAGGCTCAAATATCTAACCAATATGTGCATATTATTAGCATATATTAAAGATAGATGCTTAAATATGTAAAGATTATCTCTGAAAGGTTCCACAAGTAACTGATGAAGCAGGGGAGTGCATTTTTCTCCAAAGCAAAAAGAAATGAAGTGGCTGGATGCTGGAGGGGAGGGAGGTTTATTTATACTGGCTTGTATTTTTTAAATTATGCATCGTCTCAAATGTATCTATTTTTTTAAAACAGGAAAATTTAACTGAATCATAAAGATAAAAAGTAGTTGCCTATAATTTTATGTATGTTTTAAATTTTGTTTGGATTTTGTTGTAAAAAAAGAATCTTATACATGCAAACATGTAAAAAGATTATTTTACCATTCTTTATATTAGTTCAGTTATTTTGTTCAGTTTAGGTACATTTTAAGTGATTAGCTAACCTTATGCTTGAAACTTTGTTGTTATTATTTACCTTCTAGCATGTGGATGACTCCATTTTACTGCTTTTTCGTATATATTGTTTCTAATGGTTATATCTTACTGTTCTGTAGAGCTGCACTGAAGCTTAGTTGGTAGTTATTCCAAATGTTGAATGTTTCATTTGTTCATAATTTTTCACTGTATGAATAATTAACATATTTGTGCAATAAAAACCCTTAATGCATGAAATTTTGTTTGCAGATTTTCCGTGTAATAAATCCCTACAAGTATAATTACTATGTGAAAGTATCTGAACACTTTTAAAGGCTAGATTACATCTCTCACCTGCAGTACATGTCCCCCATTTTAACAATCACCTCGTTTTCTGTCTTCCCAGGAGCCTCCTGGGAAGTATGTGTCTTCTTTTCTGACCTTCCTTGGTGCCCAGCAGGTGGTAGTGGCAGATTTTACCAAATAGATTTCTCTGAAACGGAAAATTTTCCCACTCAGCCTTGCAGTGGCTGGGAATATCCATTTCAGTTTAAATTTCTTAGGTTGAAAATTGTATTATTTAGATTTTTTCATTTTGATTTTCATGTTTTTATGATTGTATTATTTTGCTAGTTGACTAGATGAATATCATACCTTTTTTGGATGTTTAGTGAGTTTGAACCTACCCAGTACCACTCTGCTCACAGGCTTTCACTTTTCCCTCATTCCCAAATCGTCCGTCCATCGCCTTTGATGATATTTCATTCACTGGAGTGTACTCATCATATATTAAAGATTCTAATCCTTTGATTTTCATATTTTTTGGAGATACATCCTCAATTGCTAACTGCTTTTAAGATTCTATTTAATTTAAAAGACATTTAATGTTCATTCCTATGCCAGTGTTCAAACAATACTACTTCAGAGACATATATGTCACGGTCTGAAGAACCATCAGTAGAGAGCAGATAAATTTAAACCTACTATGGTGGGCTGGGCACTAAATTTAAACCTCCTATGGTGGGCTGGGCACAGTGCCTCACACTTGTAATCACAGCACTTTCGGAGGCTGAAGCAAGGTGACTGCTTGAGCACAGGAGTCTGAGGCCAGCCTGGGTAACACAGTAAGATTACATCTCTAAAAAAAAAAAAAAAAAAAAAATTAGCGGGGCATGGTGCACACCTGCAATCACAGCTACCCACAGGCTGAGGTAGGAGGATCACCTGCGCCCAGGAGGTCGAGGCTGCAGGCAGCAGTGATAGTACCATTGTACTCCAGCCTGGGTGGCAGAGCCAATAACTTGTTTTAAAAAATAAAAAGTATTATGATGGCTATCTTTTCTACCTCATTGCACAGCACAATATTCCTTTCTCACCAGACCAATTAATTGCTCTTGCTAAATTATTTTTACACATGTTTAATCGCTTTAACAGAAATAACAGAGACTTACTGGTTAAGACAGTGAAGTTAAGTCAAATAAAAATCGCTCCTTCCCTAAAATATAATAAATTTGGGGGAAATTAATTTTTTATAAGTAAGAAAAATGCCAATAATAACTAAAATAAACAGTTCAATCTCATAAAATGTGTTTAAAAGTGCGGCCAAACACCAGAGTTAGGAGACACATGGTCTATACTGAGTGACTTAGATTCTTGGTCTTTTTGTCTTTTACTTCTTTGGCCACACTTTTAAGAAGGAAAGAAAATATTTGGAAACTATACATCTTACAAGGAATTAATAAACAAAATATATAAGGAGCTCAAACAACTCAGTAGCAAAAAATTAAATAATCCGATTTTTTTTAAATGGACAAAAGATCTGAATAGATCTTCCTTTAAAAAAGACATACAAATGGCCACGTAAATGAAAAACAGAAATGTTCACCATCACTAATTACCAGAGAAATGCAAATCAGAACCATAGATATGTCATCACACCCCAGTTAAAATGACTTAAATCAAAAAGACAGGCAATAACATGCTGGTGAGGATGTGGAGAAAGGGGAACCCTCATACAGTGTTGCTGGGGCTGCAATGTAGCCACTATGGAAAATTGTTCTTAGATTTTTTTTCCAACAAACTAAAAATAGACCTAACATATAATTCAACAATCCCACTACTAAGTATATATACCCAAAAGAAAGCAAACCAATATATCAAAGCCATATCTGTATCTGCACTCCCGTGTTTGTTCCAGCACTTTTCATAATAGCCAAGATGTGGAATCCACCTAAGTGTTTTTTGGTGGATGAATGAATAAAGAAAATGTGGTGTGCATATAAGCACTGGAATACTATTCAGCCATTAAAAAATAAAATCCTGCTATTTGCAATGACATGGATGAAACTGGTGGTCACTATTTTAAGTGAAATAAGCCAAGAACATGAAGACAAATATTACATGTTCTCACCCGTATATGGAAGCTAAATAAATGGATCTCATAAATACAGAGTGTAGACTGTAGATTGGCTGTTACGAGAGGCCAAGAGTAGAAGTATGGAGGGAGGGTCAAAAGAGGATGAGTCACAGGTGAAAATATACAGGTCGGTAGACAAGATAAGACCTGGAGTTTGGTAGATCAGTAGGCGATAGTTTACAATAATCTACTGAGAATTTCAAAATAGCTAGAAGAGAATAATTTCAGTGTTTCTAGCCTAAAGAAAAGACAAATATTTAAGATGATAGATATCCTGATTACACTGATTTGAGTTTTACAAATTATATGACTGCGTTAAATTACTAAATGTATCCTGAGACTGTGAGCATCTATTATGTATCAATAAACAAACAACACCAGATGCTTGCAAGGATGCAGACAAAGCCCCTATATGCTGTTGGTGGGAATGTAAACTAGTATAGCCACTGTGGAAAACAGGATAGAGATTTCTCAAAAATCTAAATGTAGAACTACTATATGATACAGAAATTCTACTACTGGGTATTTATCCACAGAAAAGGAAATTATGTCAAAGGAACACCTGAACCCTCATGTTTATTGAAGCATTATTCACAATAGCAAAGCATCAACTGAAGTGTCCATCAACAGATGAATGGACAAGGAAATATGCTATCTACATACACAATGGACTAGTACCTGGCCATAAAAAAATGAAATTCTCTCATTTGCAACAACACGGATGGAACTAGAGGACATTATGTGAAGTGAAATAAAAATAAGCCGGGCACAGAAAGACAAATATCACATGTTCTCACTCATATGGGAGCTTAAAAAGTTGATCTCATGGAAGTAGAGAATGCAACTATAGTTACCAGAGGCTTGGAAGGGTTGTGCTGGGGGAAGGGAGACGAAGAGGGTTTGGTTAATGGGTATAAACCTACAGTTGAATAGAAGAAATAAGTTCCAATGTTTGATAGCATAGTAGAATGATTATCAATAACAACAATGTACTGGGTATTTCAAAATAGCCAGAAAAGAGGATTTGAAATGTTCCCAACACATAGAAATGATAAATATTCAAGGTGATATACACCCTAAATACCCTGGTGTGATCATTACATAGTAAAATACCACATGCACGCCACACAACTGGACAAATATCATAGAGATTTTTAAAAAATAAAACTTAAATTTAAAAAAAAGAGTTAAAGGGAATATACTCTTTATTTATATTTTTGAGTTCAGATTTCAGGGAAGTGTGCTAGATATATAGTGTATATTCAGTAAATATCCACTGAGTAAATGAATAAATGCCTTTCTCTTAAACTGGCAGCCAATCTTTTACGGTTTTACTTTTTTTATCTGAGGTTGGATGTTTGTGCTTTTCTTTCTCTCCCAGATTAAATATTTCCAATGTTTTACTGATTTTATTATCAACCATGATCAATTCCTTTATTTTTTTTTCTTTTCTAATTTATGTCTGTGATGGTTAATACTGAGTGTCAACTTGATTGGATTGAAGGATGCAAAGTATTGATCCTGGGTGTGTCTGTGAGGGTGTTGACAGGAGATTACCATCTGAGTCAATGATCTGGGACAGACAGACCCACCTTTAATCGGGTGGGCACCATCTAATCAGGAGCCTGCAAATATAAAGCAGGCAGAAAAATGTGAAAAGTGAGAGTGGCCTAGCCTCCCAGCCTCCCACATCTTTCTCCCTTTCTCCCGTGGTGGATGCTTCCTGCCCTAGAGCATCGGACTCCAGCTTCTTCGGTTTTGGGACTCGGACTGGCTCTCCTTGCTCCTGAGCTTGTAGAGACGGCCTATTGTGTACTGTGGGACCTTGTGATCGTGTAAGTTAATACTTGATCAACTCATATATATATCTATGTTTACACAGAACCAATAGGATATGTATATTCTATTAGTTCTGTTCCTCTAGAGAACTCTAACTAACATGATGTCTTTTATTTATTCATTGGTACATACATATATGTATGAAAATAACTCATTTATTGAAAAAGGAATACAGTCATGCACAAACGTATGTGATGCAAATAGAAATAGAATCTAACAGGGATGCAAGAAAATGAGGGCTGACTCTTCTTGAGTAAGGGGCTGGGGATCAGAGATGACAGCCTTAAAAAAGAAGTGACAACAGAGTGAAATATTAAAAATGTAAAAAGAATAGACCTTAACATTTTAAACTGACATAAGAGTAAATTTAAAAGTCAGGAAAACAATTGTTTAGAAATAACGGGAAGATAAATAGGATTCCTAAGTTTTGGACCGTTTTTATATACATATATATAGAGAGAGTAACAACTGTATTTGAAGCACCATTATAAGAGCTGTAGCAACAAATGTGAAGGGCAAAAGTTCCTACCCTTAAGTAGTATGTATTCAAGGATGTGTATAGAGGACACAGTTAATACAAGGATAAATTATGTGTGTTGGATAATCAAATTACTGTGAAGAAAATCAAGGCCAAATAACTGAGTAAAAGTTAATAGCAATGGGTTGGGTGGAGTGGAAGGAGTATTCTAGGTTGGCCAAGGAGGACATCCTAAAGAAATGACATTCATTATTTGTGCAGAAAAGAGAATCAGGTTTTCGTCTTGTTTTAAATTTAGATGAACATTTGATATCCAAGTAATAACGTTAGGTAAACCAAAGAATACGAATTAGCAATTCAGTAGAAAGGTTGAGTCCTAAGATACAAATTCAAACATTTTCAAACTGTAACTAGTATCTAAAACTACAGACTGAATGAACTTAAGGTGCACTTAAGTACAATCATAAGGAACAGGAAACGGTTATAAAATACATTTTTTAAATTTTACTTTACTATGGGATTAATAATAAAAATATTAGACTAATTGTGGAATTAATTTCTCTTCCTAAAATTATTAGAGTAATTGTGGAATTAATTTGTCTTCCTAAGTTTACAAGTACAAAATATATAGCTGTTAATTCCCTCAAAATTGTAAACATGGCTTAAAAATTCCAAGGACCCTTCTTTAATATTATAAAATGATTCCAAATTCACATGAAACAAGTGGAGTAGAAGAATAGAGCAAATGTTGAGTAAATAGAATGAAGACAAATATTCTATACTCTATTTTTAAATTATGATAGTTAAAAATAAATGTTTATGATGTAAGAATTAACAGAAAATGTGTGAAACAGCAGAAAGTTTAGAAACACACCCAAACATATATAGGCCATTTAGTAAAATCATTCTCACAGATCATCAAAAATGTACAAATTTAAACAATTTGCTGTCATTTTTATATCCCAAGTTGGTAAAGATTCAAAACAATGAAGTCATTCAGGGTTGGCAACATGGGAGGTGACAGGCATTTTCATATGGTTGGAGTGGGAGTGTAATTTTTCCAGTCACTACAAGGGCAATATGGCAGTTAACATCAAGACTCTTAAACATGTACAAGCTTTTAACCCATTATCTCTACTTCCTGAAATGTGTTATGAAGAAACAGTCATAGTTAAGAAAAGAGCCCTTTACAAAATATGGCTGCAGCCAGTCGGTTAAAAGTGGATTGCTTGAATTAGGCAGTGGTGTGTTACATCATTAACCATTTCATCAGGTTCTCAAAACTGGGTTTAAATTTCAGAAATTCCAGAAATTGCTCAAGGCACATTAAGTGAATAAAATATGTAACCACAAGTTCATAAGAAAAAATGTGTAAATCTATTCAAGTATGAAAGTGTTAACTCCTTATCTTTTGTTAGGTTAAGGAGAATTTTATTTTATTCTAATCTTTACTCCTTTTTTGTACCCTTTTACAATGACTGCACAATAATTTTATAATCATAAAAATGTTCTAAAAAATAAACCAAAGGCACACTGTCTGTGAGGCTACAAATGGGGAAAAGGCCTCCGTGTCCTCATTTCTGAAATAATAATCTATCTCTCGAGTCTTGTGAGATTGTTGTGAGAAGCAAGAGAGGTATGAAATGTTCCAGAGTGCATAAAGAGATATAAAGAGACTGGGCTTATTCGTGCTTTTAGGACACTAAGGTGCCACAGAAGCATTTTGTCAATTGCCTTAAATCTTTCACTCGGGCACCGTGAGTGCATTAATGACACAGGGTGGCCTAAATCAATTGTAACCATTTCTCACACAAGGTGTTTACTCCCACAGAAAGCTGGCTCCAAGGAGGGCGTTGACACTGCTTTAGGCAAGACCACCAGTTTGCTTAAGGATTCAACAAGCAGACCTTGGCAAGGCAAATTTATAAGTACTAGTTAAAGGTTAAGAAAAGTTCTGGTCTCCTTATTGAACCCAGGAGATACAGAAACGCAAGTGTGTATCATTATGGGCCACTAAGCAAGGAAGTGCTTTACAGGCCTCAGAGGTCGTGGGAGTCCCAGAGCAGGCTCTTTGCAGGGAAGGAAGCAAAAGAGGGCAAGTAACTGGAGTAGTTTAACAGTAAGACTGGTTTACTGAGGTTAGACTCAATAAAACTGTTTGGGCCTGCTATTGGTGGGCAGACTAATTGTAAAACAGAGATTCAGGCCAGGTTTGGCCACAGTTGCAACGTGCTGGTTATTTTCCGGCAGGGACACATGTTATTTCTCCTGACTCTAGTGTCAGCTGTTTAGTGCTGTAGACCCCGTCCTGGGCCATGCTGTAATGTTCACGTGAAATGTACAAGAGTTGATATGTTTGTTTCACAAGCAAAATAATTTTAGAACCATCATGAATTATGTGCTTTATTATGCTCGGTTCACAAATTAACGGGAGAAATTTTACCCTGCCCTGAAGGTTCTAGCAGAAAACAGAACGAGGAATTATTTCTCCCCCTTCTATTGTAGTAAAGAACATAATTGTTCTTCTGACCCCCTGCTTGGGCCTAGTTTCCAAGTAGAATGTGTATAACAAAATGCTACTGCATGAGAAAGGTGAAGGAAATATAGGTGCCCACTGTAAGAAAACCAACATGAAAACATTTAACTATGAAATAAAATGTGTTTGCAACAGATGTTTTATTTACAAAATGTTTAAGGATAGCTTTTTAAATAACAAATGAGCTATGTAATTAAGCTCTCAGTTTTTCAGGACTCTCATTCATTCATTCATCCATGTATTCAACAATATGTGTAAGTCTATATAGTCCTTGTAGTCCAGAGGTCATTCAGTGAAAGACACAAAAGTGAATGGCTCTTAATATCTCTCCACAGAGAGAGCTTCAGGAAACAAACATACAAACACATGGTCTCACCATGAAATAAGTAGTAACAAAAATGTTGAAAACAGTACATTTATTTTAAGATAGAATGAAAGGTACAAAGGTGATAGTGTTATTTTATAAAAATTACTACAGTCATTTCGGTAAATTACTGCTTCGAAGTTGTATTGAAAGGACAGTCTGTCATGGAATAGTGAGCATGAGCTTTAAAATATGGAGCATTTAATTTACATAGTAGCTAAGCGAACTTTATTTCTTCTTTTGAGTTTCCATAATTTCACTCTCTCATCAATTTTTTCTCTAAAAATCTTA
The DNA here is from genome assembly GCF_000951035.1 of Colobus angolensis palliatus. Classification (NCBI taxonomy): domain Eukaryota; kingdom Metazoa; phylum Chordata; class Mammalia; order Primates; family Cercopithecidae; genus Colobus; species Colobus angolensis. Next base: position 1,238,184 of record NW_012116221.1, on the reverse strand, counting down.
TTTTTTAAAGACAGAGTCTCGCTATGTCAGCCAGACTGAAGTGCACTGGCACAATCACAGCTCACTGCAGCCTCAGACTCCTGGGCTCAAGCGATCCTCCTGCCTCAGCCTCCTGAGTAGCTGGGACTACAGGGATGTGACACCATGCATGGCTAATTTTTTAACTTTTTGTAGACACGAGGTCTTACTATGTTGGCTGGTCTTGAACTCTTGCACTCGTGCAGTCCTCCTGCCTCAGTCTTTCAAAGTACTGAGATTATAGGTGTAAGCTGCAGTACCCAGCCCTAAAAATCCTAGAAAGTAGAAGAATAAAAAAAAATTATTCTCACATTATTATTATTATGTTATTTTGAAAGAATAACATAAGCTCTCTATATATTTTAAGAATCCACATGCATGTTTAGTATTTTCATAGTAACAGTTTCTTATGAGTCCAGAAGAAAATTCTTTTGATGTATTATATTTTGAGAATCTGAAAATATATATGAGTCAATAATTTTTTTAATTGCATGAATCATGTGAGTCCCGTACTCCTAATTTAACAGGAAAGCATGTGAAGTACTTGCTGTTGTCAAAGTGGCTTCTAACTCCACGTCAGCTACAACCACAGCTACTATTGCTGCCACCACCATTATTACAAATAGAAGTAGACATATGTCCAGACGCTGCATGCTCAACTGCTGACCACCGACTCTTCCAAATACGACCAGAAAAATTTATTACAAGAAAAGCTACGTTCCTTACGCTGACTGAAGTAAAAGAGAACACTACTTTGACATAATACTAGTACTGTTTAGCTGAAGAGTGATGTCAGGAAAAGATATTTATTAATATATTGTCCCAGGGTCCGGGATGTGTGATTCTTAAGGTGGTTCTTAAAAGGCTCAAAATATTTCTGGGATGGACAGAGATAGCGAAATAATAGCTTTAGACTGTCAGCATAGCCAAGACAGGATGTTGACGTGAGCTGTGAAGAGCAAGCCACTAGTCTTGATGAGTAAAAGATATTTTGATTGGTTCCAGCCACTAGTCTTGATGAGTAAAAGCTATTTTGATTGGTTCCAGCCACTAGTCTTGATGAGTAAAAGCTATTTTGATTGGTTCCAGCCACTAGTCTTGATGAGTAAAAGCTATTTTGATTGGTTCCAGCCACTAGTCTTGATGAATAAAAGCTATTTTGATTGGTTCAAGCCACTAGTCTTGATGAGTAAAAGCTATTTTGATTGGTTCCATCTTATTTCTGAAGAGCAACTATTTCTTGGAGCAACTGGTAGAGTTTTCTTGTTTTCAGTAGTTTTTAGTTTTATTTATTTTTTACTTTTTTTGAGACAGGTCTCACTCTGTCGCCCAGGCTGGAATGCAGTGGCGCAATCTCGGCTCACTGCAATCTCTGCCTCCCAGGTTCAAGAGATTCTCCCCCTCCAACCTCCTGAATAGCTGAGTCTACAGGTGCCCGCCCCGAAGCCTGGCTAATTTTTGTATTTTTAGTAGAGAGAGGGTTTCTCCATGTTGGCCAGGCTGGTCTCGAACTCCTGGCCTCAAGTGATCCACCCGCCTCGGCCTCCCACAGTGCTGGGATTATAGGCGTGAGTCACCACATCCAGCCTGTTTTCAGTAGCTTTTAACATAGGCTGTTTTCTTCTAAGCATGATGTTGAGGGAACATTCTCAAGTTAGGTTACCAATTTGGATTCTTAAAAAGTAAAGGATGAGTAAAACGTATTGGACAGGTAAATGTAATAGCTATTAAGATATTGCTAGCAAACTTCTGACCCACCAAAATCAAATCTATGTATGCATACATATATAATATGATCATACCAAAGTTATACATGTTTGTAAGATTTGAAGATTACATCATTGTAATAGATGTTAAAGCCTTGAAACGCCGTTTTAATGAGATGTAATGTTATATATATTCCCATATCTGAAATGTGATTCTAGAGGAATAAATTATCTGGTCCAAATCGAAAGATGACATGACAGAAGAGCCACCAGGACCAGGATTGGAGGTGAGGAGTTATTCGGCCTGATCATTTGTAAGCCTGTGTCTTTGTTTGGTGGGCTTCTTTTGAGTTATGACTTAGGAAAACCAAATGTGGATACTACTTTCCATTTACTACTTACCCCTACGCAGCAGAAAAACCATCAGAAAACGCCATGAGGAATACATGGAAATTGTTTTTAGATATGCACATGCCATCTCTCCAGCCCGGGCTTAGTCTCGCCTCCTCTTTTATCCCATTTTGGTTTATGTTTCCCTATTGTACTACAGTTGAAATAATAACGTTTTGGGCATAAATGTTGCTACTTTCAGACCTGTCATGATGAAACTTGCTTCAAAGTAATATTTTGTTTAGAAGTTTCAAAATGTCATTCTAAGAGCATGGGCTTGAAGTCAGTGACATCTGGTTTGACTCTTGGATCTGGCACCGGGCACTTGCATAACTCTGGGTAATTTACTTAAAGTATGGAAGTCTCTATTTTCTCCATTCTAAAGTGGGAATAATGACATCTGTCATAGGGCTGCTACAGGCATTAAACGAGCTTCTCCCAAGTCCCTTTAGCAAATGCCAAACATATAGCAAATGCCATGGGTTAAAATGTGTTCCTGAAAAAATTTCTATGTTAAAGCCCTAACCCCAGAAGAATGTGATCTTATTTAAAAACAGGGTCTTTGCGGAAGATATAGTTAAGATGTGGTCATTACGATGGACCCTAGTTCAATATAATTTGTATCTTTCTGAAAAAAGGGAAACCTGGACACAGGGCACACAGGAGAGGACCATGTGAGCATGACAGAGGCGAGGGTGATGCCTCTGCGAGCCAAGGAGTGCAAAGGATTGCTGGCAAACCTCCGAAAGCAGGGAGAGGAGCCTGGGACAGAGTCTCCTGCACAGCCCTCAGAAGGGACCAACCCTGCTGACCCTTTGGTGTTGGACTTCCAGAATCCAGACCTGTGAGATAATATGTTTCTATCATTTAAGCCACCCAGTTTGTTTCACCTTGTCAGGGCAGCCTTAGCAAAGTAGATGATAAGGTGTCAGCAAATCTTCACCTGTTGGAGTAATTTTACTGCTGGTCACTGGATGATTCAAATCTTTGAATTTCATAAAATACTATAGACAGTCATTTAATATTGCAAAATCATCAAGGTTAGCCATTTAGTGCTAATGGACAATACAATTTCAAGATGCTCCATGTTTCATCATTCTTATATTATTATGTTTTATCCCTATGTAGAAAGAAATATCTCCAGCATCAAATTTATCTGAAACATCAATGCTCTGTTATGATTTTCTAATGGATATAGAAATGATATTCTGTATTTTTAATAACAACTCATTAATTTAAATATATATTTATAAGCAAGGTTGACTGAATGTTTTGTATATCTGCCTTCCAAAATGTGGATTTAAATATAAGCATTTAAAAAATGATTGCCGAGTAATCCCAAGATATATTCTTTTTTTTTCTGCACACTCTTTTCGGGAAAGTATGCTTCTTAAAAATGTGCATTCTATTTATTTTGCTAACCTCAAGGCTGTGAAACAAAACTCACATTTAAACTGCAATATTGAGAAACCTAGAGGCCATTGGCTAGAAAAATATTTTTTTTTAAGTTTAGAAAATATTCAAGCACTTACTAGCTATGTCAGCTGGGACGGTTTCTCCACAGAGCAGTGCTAAGCTGTTAGGAAAACTGCAGGAACCTACTGTCATTGCACAAAAGTCAACATTTCTCCAAGGCAGAAAAGAGAAAAGCCTGGTTTTTTTATTATAAGTTTTCCTGTAAGACATTTGAAAGTAGCTGAAATAGCATTTTTATGACCTGAAAGGAGGACAGATGGGTAATTCTCTAGACCGCTCGGTATCAGAAGTGACTTCTAAGAGTGAAATCCAGACAGCACCAGAGCGCTTGCTGCCTTCCTTAGGACCAAATAACATGGCATGGGATCCACAGCCCATCTCCCTCAGCAGGGTGACATCTAGCTAGAAATCCTCTTTGCCTTCATTTGAAACCATCAGAACAGGCTTTTCTCAGGATCTCCCATTGTTTTTCAGGGTACTGGAAGCATAAGAGATAACCTCTCTCCTTTGAAAAATAAAGAAGAGGACAGCAGGGACCCAAGTATCATTCCTGCATTTATTTAGCAAATATGTACTAACACCTGGAAGATGGGGGACAAGGAGCTATCAGGTGCTGGATACAATGATGTGAGTAAAGCAGATACAGTGTCTGCTGTGCGGAACAATTCATGAACAAGTAAGCAAAGCATTTACTGAAGGGACCAATCTGAAACTCTACGAAGGAAACAAACTAGGTGCTTTGAGAGAGAATATGGGAGCCTGCAGGGCTGGAAACACTTGTTTTGACTCATGGTCAAGACTCTCAAAGGAAAAGTAACTAAGGATAAGACCTGAGAGCTGCAAACAGGTGAAAAGCATTCTAAATGTGTAATGAGCATGTGCAAAAGCCCTGAGGTGGGAATAAGCTTGTGGATTCTGGGAAGAGGACAGTAGGTGGAAGCTAGAGAGTTACAGCAAGGAACAGAAGGCATTGCAGGTCATGGGAAGAAGTCGAGATTCTATTTTTTTTTTTTTTTTTGACGGAATCTCACTCTGTTGCCCAGACTGGAGTGCAGTGGCGTGATCTCGGCTCACTGCAAGCTCCACCTCCCGGGTCAAGCGATTCTCCTGCCTCAGCCTCCCAAGAAGCTGGGACTACAGGTGCCTGCCACCACGCCTGGCTAATTTTTTTTCCATTTTTTTCAGTAGAGACAGGGTTTCACCATGTTGGCCAGGATGGTCTCTATCTCCTGACCTCTAGTGATCTGCCTGCCTCGCCATCCCAAAGTGCTGATATTACAGGCATAAGCCACCATGCCCGGCCCTGAGCCCAGTTGATCAGCTTGGAGAACAGTGCTAACAGTCACGCAGGTGCAGACAGGGAAATCAGGGAGGATCGTAGGCCAGTGTTAATTGCAGTCCCCTCACCAGTGTTTGCTTTTACTGTTTTGCATGTTGAAAGCAGTAAGTTGTTTCAGGCAGACTCTGAGTTCAGTAGTCATTCACGTAATTAAAGAATGGAAACCATTTGATTTGTCGAGCACCCACCGTTAGGTGCTTAGAGCAAAAACACCTACACTTTTCATTTCTTTTCATTCACTCCAATTCACTCTAATTTCTCACCCATTTTTTTTAAAAAAAACTAAACTAATACAAAAGTGAAGTTGTATTAACTACCAATTAAAGTCTTGATAATCTACAACTGCTTGTCAAAATTATCTTGGTTCTTTTACATCTCTCTGATTTTTATTTTATTTAAACACATTTGAAATGTGTAAGAACAAATCTTTTCAGAAAATTTAATTATGAAGCAAGTTTATCAAAAATGTGCTTCATAGCACATTAGTTCCTAGAATTGAACTGTGAACAAAGTCTCAGTGGTCAAGTAGCCTTTGTTTTTGATCATATACAGGAAATTCACATATGTTTCTTGGATGTCTTATAATACAGATTAAAAGTTCTGAGAATTAAGTAAAATAAACAAGCCTGATCAAATGAAAGCAGAAGGAAACAATCACAGACAATATCCTAAAATCCTATTTAACGTTATTTAATCAGAGTAGTACCTACATGGAAACTTATGACCAACTGGACTCTATCCCTTTTAAAAGAGCCCTAATGCCCTTTGAAAATGGCAGCAGCCCTGTGTAGGTTTATTGGAACTATCAGCTATGAGTTCACTTTTTAAAACATCAGTTTATCAAGGGACAGTGTTTATTTCCTGTAACCAAAAAACCTAACTCAATGCTTTCCCAGCCTTTTCCACATCCTGGACTCACGTAAACCAATTTGTTCAGCACTCTGGGCTATATCAATGAGACTGATCGTATCTGTCTCTAGTGTCACAAGCCTGCTCAGGCACCCCAAGGACGAAGGTGCCTCAGATCTCTTCACCCTATTATAACAGTGCATATGTACAGGGTACAGCATACAACAGGCGTAACTGCAAATGTGTGAGGACTTCTGTTCCAATCGATACACCCGTTGTTCCCGAGACTTCTGTCAACACCAAGTCGTTTTTCTAATCCTCTAAATACTTGTAAATATTATGTGGCACTTGTCGCCCACATAAGTCCACTGGCCAGTTCTGCCGTGAGGATCGTAGGAATCACACCATGTGTACAGCATAATCACTGCTCTCAGAGAACATAGGATCGTAGGAATCACACCATGTGTACAGCACAGTCACTGCTCTCAGAGAACATACAGTCTCTGGTGACCTCTGTGCTTCTGCTTGGGTTCAGACACAGCTTGACCAGTACGTGGCATCGATTTATGCAAACTGTTGTGCAAAATAAATTCGACATTGACAATGGCTAATATGATGGCCTGTTCTGTTGAGAGTGTGGGGAAGCATGAAGGCAGGGTTTTACTGTCTGTGTTCTCACATTGATTGTTCTGATGGCATGCCTCTTAAAAGTATTGCCTTTAACTGGTGTTTAGGATATATTTTTCTTTCTATTTTTTAAACTATTCTATAATCTACAGAATTGTTCCTTTGACTCTTTATAATGATTTAAGAGGAAAAGTAAACTTTGGGGTTGGATATTACCTAGAAAATCCCTTCCTCTCCCCTCATTTTATTAATCAGGAGTAGTTAGGACACTAGTGAGCTCATAGTAAAGACACTGGATCTTCATCAAATATTTACCAACAGGCTACTTCCTTCCAGAACGGCACAGAATTTGTTTGAGATTCTGGCTCTGATGTTTGCTATGTGTGAATAAGGGTACCTAATTCAGAATTATTGTGACAATTACATGGAATAATGTGTGTTAAGGGGTTTAGCGCAGTGCCTGGCTTATACTAATCATTCAACAAGCATAACAAGAAAAATTAAAGATTACTATGTGCCTATTCTGGTTGTAACAATATGACAGAGATTAAAAACCACAATCCCTTTGGTGATAGGGTAGAAAGATTAAAGGGAAAGAAAGGAGTCTCAAAGAGTCTTGGCTGAGAGATGATCCGGTTCTAACTTGAGCAGTTAGTGTAGAATTATTCTATGCTAGAATACGTTCTCACTAGAGCAATAGTGTAGAATAGAGTCTGTGGATTGGGGTTACTGGACAGTATAAAATCAAGAAGTGGTGTCCGAAACATGAGATCCCAGAGGCAGCCTGTGTGATTTGCTGAGCTGGACTGCCTTTTCTGTGGTCAATTGGAACATCAGATTCAGTAGTTATTTTAAAACTGTGACACTGTAGATAAGCTCCCATGGCAGCATCCACAATGATTACATTCCTCATAAGTTTCTTCTGAAGACTAAAAGTGACTAAAGGTAGCAATCTACGTAAATCTATCATTTATTAGTCTTTATTAAAATTCATGTCCCATGTTCTGTAATTCCTTTTAGGCACCTGTCCTTTTTGCTTGAAGCTTTCATATTAACTTGTTTGTAATACTTGGTAATAGCAAGCAATCATATGAACCTTATGATGACTATTTATGTTTGGAGGATTCGAAAAACAATGTATGGTTTTGTGGAGAATAGGAGGAAGAAAGAAGAAAGAAAAGGAGAAGAAGTATTTGTCGACTGTTCTAAAAGCCCGAAACAGTTGTCTACTCTCCAATTAAAATTTTTTAATTTTATGCTTTTTCAATTGCAAAGCATATTATTGAAGAAAAGAAGGATTTTAGAGCTGATTTTTAGTGTTATCTGGTGGCTACAGACAGACGTCAGTCAAACCCTAGTACAAGTTGAAGGCCTAACAGTCAAAAGTGATTTCATTTCCATAAAGAGGTTTCCTTCTTGTTTCTAGATGATATAAATAATTTGCTTCCTTGAAGTTGTTCTTGTACTACTAAGTAACTGGTAAGATTCAGTTTAGGTTCTGCTGCAGAAATTAAAAAAGACGTATTGTGGAATCATACTGAGCCCTCTATGAGCCCCAAGGCCGTCTTTCCTCTGTGTCCGTCTCCGTCTGTGTTTCTGTGCCCGATGTTAGATAAAGCAACTTAACTACAAAGAAATTACAGCTCCATTAATAAAGAGATGTCAAGATCAAGCACATACTTCTATTTCTTGTGTGATACCTATGCTTCATTGTCACAGTTTTTCACTTAGGGAGGCATGTTAATTGCTTTGGGACACTACAGTGGCAATTAGTGCATCCTAGTCACACCCAGGGTGTTGCTGCAGGACAGTCCACCAAATAATAATCATAAGAGATCAAATGATATAAGGGCTTTGTAACTTTAATTTCTGTAATATTCTCAGAACATGTTTTTAGTTTTTTGAATCATATTTTTTTCAAAAATTTAATCCATATGGCCAGTTTAAGAAAGAGTTTCTTTATCAGTATAAAGTGGATTGCAGAGTCACCGGGAGGACTGAACACAGAGTGTAGACTTTGCTTTTGGGAACTCCCAGGCATTCCCCAATGGATGTCTCCATGGGGACCACTGCACTCTTCACTCTCAGAAGCCCCTGCTGGAGTGAGAAGCTGCTGGTTGCATGGCCAACTCCATCGTCACTCTGTCTCTCACAAAATGTGTGTCTGGGAATTGTGTGATCTACACCTTGCTTCTTTCCCCACATAGCTCAGCTTCAAATCCAAGCTTCAAAAGATAGCATTGATCAGATTTTTCTACTTAAAATGATATCTAGAACCTCAGTGGCAGCAGATTTGAGAAGTGCAGCACTGCCCACGCGGTCTTAGTGAGGAAGGCCCCTAAGATGTGGCTATACCTGAACAGCTCCTCAGAGTCTGCTGCATGCTCACTAAACCATCTACTCATCACTACTCATCACTGCCACCAGAAGAGATACTGGTAGCATTCCCATAGCTCAGAGAAAACTAATCCTATTAACTTATAAATACAACAGTTTATTATACTCAGTCTTAAAGAAAAGTTAGAGTACAGCAAAAGCAGTTGAAAATAAGTTATTTTGAGGTAGGTTATTGTAAAGGTATTGGTAGAGCAATACTAAAACTTTTGAGATGTATTCCAGGATTGAACACATAGATCAATGTGCTGATGTGGTGGGGAGCTCAGGCTGGCCATGTTGATAAAAGGGCATCTAACTATGGAATGGAGGAGAGCAAAGAAAACCCTGCTGGTAGGATTGGAATTGGAAGTATTGCTGTGAGCTCATGATTCCTAAAATACATGTATGTATGTGCATGTTCATGACTGTTTGTGTGTGTATGGACATACATATGTGTGTGTGTGTATATATTTCCTAGGTTTAGTCTCTGGAAGGACCATGATGTAAATGCGCTCCAGTAACAATGGACATACCAAATGCCAAGATCTGGAAACCAGAGTTCCTCAGAAAAATGGCTCATTACAGGGCTGGGACAAGACAATACAAGATGAGCCAAGTTTCTAGTTCTGCCAAGAAGTAAGGAAGTACTTAAAAAATGATGGGGTCTATTGCGGGAGCCAACTTGAATAGCTTCCCACCACAGTGTTCCAATGAGTGCATCTGAATGATACACCATTAAAAAATACACTGAGTCCATATTAATAATAAATAAATAAATAGGGTTAAAGTGGGGCTCTTTGTTACAGTAGAAGGGTTAAGAGTGACTTCAAGAAGGGAAAGAAGTGCTGGGTGAACGATCATCCTTTTGCAACCAGCAGGGCCAACAGTGTGTTAGGCAAAGGCTTATGGATGGGTGCTAAATCTAGGGAGAGTTTTTATGAAGGACAGGGTATTTGCATTGCCTTAAAGAATCTCCCCTCAATCTGAAATTAGGTGGAAGGGAGAAAAAGCAAACAGTAATTACCTTTGACCAGGTGATGAAACTAACATCACCAATGGAAGAACACGTGGCAGTGATGGGCCTCCAGATGTGCTACACTGTGAAGAGTGTAATGCTAAGTATTTCGTATTTGGACCAGGAATACATCATTTCAGTGTAATTGTAATAGCTGGACTAACCAACACATTCAAAATGAGGAACATTCGGTTAAAATAGAGGGATTTTAAAAAATCAACATAAAGCAAGATAAAGAAATATGTGGATATGGTCTAGATTAAAGGAAGTTAAAGACGTGTGGCAACTGAATGTAATTCTTGACCCCAACTGGACCCGATTCTGAAGGGGGGAAATGGTATAAAGGACCCTATTAAGTCAAATAGAATAAAATGAATATGAATAAGAAATTAAATGTATTCTATGAACTAGAAATTGAGGAAGCCGATCCCTGTTCCTAGGTAACATAATGTAAACCGAAGGAGTCCTGTGTAAAGGGCCATGATGTGTTACACTAGAATAGTTCAGAGAAAAAAAATTCACAGAAAGAGAACACGGGCAAAATACAATGCAAATGGAATAAAACGTTAATATTTCAAACTTGATGAAAGGCATACATATGTTCTTTGTATGAATTTTATGTTTGAAATTTTTATAAATCTGAAATTATTACTAGTTTTTAATGGAGCTGTATAACATCACTGTGAATGTGAGTAATATATATTGGGAAACACTCTATTTGTCTCAAGTGAACCTGTAAATAAAATAGAAACCCAATTACATTCCTTTTGGGTGCTTTAAAAATTGTTATGGCCAGGTGCAGTGGCTCACGCCTATAATCCCAGCACTTTGGGAGGCATAGGTGGGAGGATCATGAGGTCAAGAGATCAAGACCATCCTGGCCAACATGGTGAAACCCCATCTCTGCTAAAAATACAAAAATTAGCCAGGTGTGGTGGCGCACGCTTGTAGTCCCAGCTACTCGGGAGGCTGAGGCAGGAGAATTGCTTGAACCTGGGAGGCGGAGGTTGCAGTGAGCTGAGATTGTGCCACTGCAGTCCAGCCTGGGCAACAGACTGAGACTCTGACACACACACACACACACACACACACACACACAGAGAGTAACAAAATGGTTCTAAAGTTGATCAACAGAAGCAAACAGGCAAGAATAAGTAGACATTTACTGGAAAACACAAAGCAATGAGGAAGACGTGATACCATGTGGTAAAAGAGATCATGAAGCCCACGTGTAAAGACAGGGTACAGCTGCTGAAAACGGGACACACAGTGAGCACAGCAGAGCATCCCGCCCTGACTTAGGCCTACTACATGTAAAAAGAGAATTCTAAAATTAAACCGTAATACGTGCCAATAGGGCCTTAGTGCATTATTTATCCATATGTTTGGGAAATGGTTAATTAATTAGAAAAATGTCCAATGAATTCTTTACCTGTCCCATAAAATAGCATGATTGAGCTTTTTTTTTTTTTTTAATGCAGAAGAGACCATTAGTGAACATTAAAAAAGCTTTTGCAAATTAACTTCGGTAAAACATGATGAAAAAACTTAATAGTTGTCTAGTGATAGATGATTACAGCTGCACTCCTAAATAACCAACAGAAATATCACAAATAGATATTTGTGAAAATAGAAAAAGGGAGTTAATAGGAAAACAACAAAAAAGTTGTTTCCATTAATGATCGTGAGAAAGAGTCATTAATACTTACAGACCATAATTATTCTTAGATCTAACCTATGCACCCTTAGAACATTTGTTAGAACATCATAATTTAAAACAGTAAACACACATTGGTGTCAAATTCAGGCTTACAAAGTGTCCTCATAATGGAGCAAGGTGCTCTCTGTTGGAGCATTTTAATTACAAATGGGATAAACTACTTCCTTTATCCCTTGGCAGATATTACAAAACTATAGTGTAGTAGTTTTTCCTGATCTCTCGAGATTTTAATGAGTTTTTGAAAAGAATTCCTTTAATTATTAAAGTTTAAAACATGGCAACTGAAATACATGAATTTGAGTCAAGCATCTTACGTTGTCTTCTCAATGAGGATTGAAATCAACACTTCCAAAATGCCAGGGAGTCTAAATACATTTTGCATTTCTCCTCCCTAGCATGAGGAGCAGGGGGTAACTTACCTAAAATAGCAGCTTTTGTTGTAATTTAAGATTATTAGAAGGTAGACATAAATAGTGCACATCATCATACTGCTAAACTAATTGTAGGTTATAGTGAATTTTAACTTGTCACTAAGAATGGCCTTTTATTTCATGGCTCTGTACTGAAATGTATAAAAAATTGTTCCTTCACTTGCAAAATTGTGGAATACGTATGTATGAAAAAGATACAAAATTAGAAAAAAATCTATCTTTTTTGTAATTTTCATATTTTTTGCTACCACTTTTTTCTTTGTTTTAATAACTTTTGAGAGCTCACAGTGTATTACAGCTCTAAAGACTTCTGGGGAAACTGGAAAGAGGATTTCTTAGAATTAATCCTCCAATTATGTTTAAGGTGTGTGGGCTTATTATTTCAGGAAAGTTTCTTGAAATGAGATCTTAAAATCATAATTTTGATGGTTTCTTTCTTGGAGGTTAATGGTTTTTATGGATTACAATAATAGTGATTTTTTTCCTGAAAGAAAAGTAATTGATTTGTCAAGTTTAAGTTGATGTGGGTGGAGGGGTTAAGTGAGGACAGCAGCTCTAAGCCAAAAGAAGGAAACATGCATTAACCTTGTGTATTTGCCCCCAGCCTTTTTTTCCATTAACAAAATGGAGTAAGAACATAAGCACACCATTTATGAGTTTGGATGGACTTACTCTGTTTTCTAAATTAGATCTCTTTATTTTCTTTGGTTTCATATTTTAGAATATCTCCAAGGGCCACTGGAAACCCCTATCGCTAGTTTTAATGTGTTCTTAACCCCTTGAATAAGCTTGGCTCATACACTGTGAGCAAGGAACCTCGTATCAGCGAACTCTGGGAACTAGCAAAGCCCATTGTAAATTGCAACACCTCTCTGGCCTCACAGAGTTAGGGAGCATTCTGATCACAGGCTTCGAGTTTTGGCTTGCTCTGTTCGGGACCCTGATGTGGTTCTTACGCTCTGTGGACAATCAGGGGGTACTCACTTGAGACACTGTCTGAATTCCAATAGAATGAGTTTGGGTACTTGGTTTAGACACTGTATGCCAATTATGCCAATTATGCCTGTGTGATGAATGGGCTACGAAAGTGGGAGTGTGGTCGTTTCCCCTTCTTTTATACCCATATCAGAGTGTTAAAAGTAGGTTGTACGTTCTAGTCAATAAAAACTAGTCATTGTTTCTGATTACATGAAAGTCACAGTCACTGCAGTTGAGAATATTTAATACATTTGTGAATGTAATTTGTTGGCTTAACCAGTGACAAAACTAGCCTTATCACTAATCTGAATCTGAACATGACCAAAACGCAACGTTTTATCTCAATTCACCCCACGTTAACCCTCTTCTAATAGTGAAAACCTCCAGCCTCCACATCTCTCTTTTTCATTCAAACACCAAGTTCTCTACCATCTTCCTTGGTAACAACGTCTTCTAGGTAAAATATTTGGGAAGAGAGTACTATCCAATTAACATGGAATAGTCTACATTAATAAAAAAGGAAAGGTGAAACTTTGGGGTAATCATGTAATGCATGATCTCATTTGGTCTATTTATTATGGTCTATGATTTTTCTCAGGATGTAACAATCCCTGATAAGCCAAGGCAATACCCAGAATTTTAACAGTAACTGGTGCAACAAGGGCACTCAGAGGCCAGACTGCACTGAGATGGCCTCACATTCCAGTGCGGTCTGCACCTGAGTGTTAGCTCAACATTCCAACTCAAGAGCTATGTGTGTGTCCTATGCTCAGATGAGCTCTCTATTGTCTTCTTTTGTTTTTGTTTGTTTTTAAAATTAGGCCACTAAATGTAAACATCTTTCCTACTCCTGTTAATTGCAGTTATATTAAGTAAATCATGTATTCCCCTACAGCTCTGTAATCAGTGTACACTATTTGATTCAGGAAATTAGAGGTGACTTTCCTGAAGTCTTACAGTATATACGGAAGTACAAATGCATGAAATACATTGGAGATCGTGTTTAAGGTAAGTGCATTAATTGTCAGAATTTAGCACAGTGAAAAGATAACCAAGCAGATATTCTGGAGCAAGATCTTCAAGTAAATACTTAACACTTGTCACTGTTTACTTCTCTAGTATGTAAATACAGGTAAAGCAGTTGAGCCTCAGCAGTTCTGAGAATGAAACAATAATAACGATAGTAACAACAATTGTGAACATTTGCGGTTTTTAAAAATCTTATTTTTGGTCACATGAGAGAAATTCAAAATATAATACAGGGCAACCATATTAAATCCTTCCAAACCAGGAAGGGTATCAATAAATGTATCAATAACAATTTAAAAAGGATCAGAACTTGTTTATAACTACTTTTTGTTACTATCCATTTCAATTTTTCTCTTTCCCTTAATTCATAAAATTAACATTTCTCTTTGATAGCACTTGTTGGATTGAAAGTGAACAATATGTCGAAAAGAAAACAGACCTACCCGAGTAATTATCAGATGAAACAATCTAATGATTTTTTTTTTTGTCAAAGAAATGTGAGTCACTGGTGAAGTGGCTAAGAGAATATGGGAGCAGATGCTGAAATAATAAACATCTTGCATTATTTCATTTAGAGGAAGCTACACAAATACCATCATAAAATAAAGTACTTGGTGCACTCTGAAAAACGTGTCATCATCAGACAAATGCCTTTTTTATTACCAGCAGAGAGAACACAGATGGCTTGGTCTGCTCATTTTGGTATTTATTAAACTGGATTTACCAAAGAGCAGGTTGATGGCTCAGTATTTTCAAGATACATTCGGTACTTTAGAAATTTACGGAGCCCTCTCTCAGAAAGGCTGGTCAGGACTCACACATCATCATCTATTATGAAGAAGTTTGAAGGAAAAGTGATTGTTTTCTCCAACTGATCGTAGCATCACTAGGGTTAAAATATATCAAAATTTTTGAATGGCAAGAAGGTGAGAAGTGCCATGAAAAGTTTGAGGTATAATAATTTATAATCCTTTGGGTATATACCCAGTAGTGGGATGGCTGGGTCATATGGTACACCTAGTTCTAGATCCTTGAGGAATCGCCATACTGTTTTCCATAATGGTTGAACTAGTTTACAATCCCACCAACAGTGTAAAAGTGTTCCTATTTCTCCACATCCTCTCAAAGACACATGCACACGTATGTTTATTGCGGCACTATTCACAATAGCAAAGACTTGGAATCAACCCAAATGTCCATCTGTGACAGACTGGATTAAGAAAATGTGGCACATATACACCATGGAATACTATGCAGCCATAAAAAAGGATGAGTTTGCGTCCTTTGTAGGGACATGGATGCAGCTGGAAACCATCATTCTTAGCAAACTATCACAAGAAGAGAAAACCAAACACCGCATGTTCTCACTCATAGGTGGGAACTGAACAATGAGATCACTTGGACTCGGGAAGGGGAACATCACACACTGGGGCCTATCATGGGGAGGGGGCAGGGGGGAGGGATTGCATTGGGGAGTTATACCTGATATAAATGATGAATTGATGGGTGCTGACGAGTTGATGGGTGCAGCACACCAACATGGCACAAGTATACATATGTAACAAACCTGCACGCTATGCACATGTACCCTAGAACTTTAATTAAAAAAAAGAAAAGTTTGAGGTATAAGTCACTCTATCCATTCCTTTTTCCTTACCAAGAAAAGAAAAACCCAAACAATTATTCAAACAATACAACAAGAGTGTGTACCATACAAACTTCATACCCACATTTCACTTTCCACGTGGGACATAGGCTGAAAGAGAACAAGTTCTTCCTTAAGCACACTAACATAGCTGAGTTCTTTGCCCTCATTTGTTAGCATTTGAAACAAGCACTTCCACCTCTAACATCAAACCAATTCTATGGAGCAAGAGACCCTTACCATATCTCCAGCTTGTCGTTGTTTCAGAGATTCTGTGTCTAATGCCCTTTGTTTTTTGTTTTGTTTTGTTTCTTTGTTTGTTTTGAGACAGAGTCCCGCTCTGTCTCCCAGGCTGGAGTGCAGTGGCCGGATCTCAGCTCACTGCAAGCTCTGCCTCCTGGGTTCACGCCATTCTCCTGCCTCAGCCTCCCCAGTAGCTGGGACTACAGGCGCCACCACCACGCCTAGCTAGTTTTTTGTATTTTTAGTAGAGACGGGGTTTCACCGTGTTAGCCAGGATGGTATGTCCTTTGTTTTTTAAAAAATAAGATTTTCTTCTTTGTTTCTCTTGCATTTTACCTCTTTCTCTCAAGATTGTATAGGAGCCTAAGTTATTATAATAAATCTAACCACTTTTATAATTTTTATTTTTTAAAAATTAAATGCCACTTTTGAAAGTAAATGTCTGGAGAAAAACATAATCTGATTGCTTCAGAGTTTTAAACCAGGTTATTCATGTCTATTCTGGGAAAAATAAAGCAATAGTTTATAAAATGCAACATTGAATATAAAAATAGTTGAATAAATACATCACAAATGTATTTTGGCTTGAATTTCTTACACAATTGACTCTATTCCCTATTTCCTTGAAGTGAATGCACACAGTCAAAACCAGATGCTACATTTTATGCTCATGGGCTCTGAAATGCAGTCACTAAAAAAACTATATATCTACATATACATAAAATTCATATCATGAACCTTTGTAATACAGGTAATACTTAATACAAATAATTCTATTTAATTAATTATCATGAATTTAATGATTTTTAAGCCAAGGAAAATATTTAGTCACTTGTACATTGATACCTAAATGTTATGTGATATAAATTCAATTCCTTCCAATTTATTTATGAGATTAAAAAAATCATTCTTGTACAAATTCTGAAATCACTTAGGTGTTCCCTTCATTTGACAGACTCATTGAGGAAGAGAACAATTTTGAAAGAAGTATACTGTGATATAAAGTGGCAATTATGATTGCTTTTCAGAATCATGAATTTTCTCACTTCCCCAAGGGTTTGGCTTTTGAGGTCAGAGTTCTTTCCTATTTATAATACTACCAGACACATATCTGGTGAATGATTCATAATATCTTTCCTACAATGATCACACAGTTTTTTTTTTTATGTAGAACATTTTTTCTTCAGCAGACTTTATACTCTACGGAGCAAGGTTTTAATTCACGTTAATTCAGTAACTCCCTATATAGCAACTAGGTTTAGGTTTAGCATGGCCATCAAAGGAGATTTGATGTTGCTCTGGCTGGTATCTGCCTGCTGGGTGCTGATGCAGTTGTAGCCCCAACTGTATAATCTGTATAATAGGGCAATCTTAAAATATTAGTTTAAGAAATGCTAAATGCCATCCATTAGGTTGAAAACATACATTTATGAAGTTTATCCTTTTGAAGTTTAAGTTAATCAAATGTAAGGCTGTAACCTGGAGGACAAATGTGTAGGGAAGGTGGTTTCCATTTAAGGTTTGAAAAGTTCTCTTTCCAAAGAAAATGTCTTCATTCAACAGATGTTGGAATAGTATTGTTTTTATTCATTTGTGTTTTCCCAAGAGTTGGAATATTATTTGTAGAAGAAAGCACTTAAGTAAATTTATTTAACCAAAAAATTAGCTGATAACTAGAGCAAATAACGGAGGACCTAATAGTTTGAATATATTGCACAATTTATTTCATTAAAATAAAACTGGAATGGCAACTTTTTGTTAAACTGTGCTGAATATTTAGATAATTAAATTTTAAAATATATAATAGAGACTAAAATAACATTAAGAATTAAGAAAATGAAGGCAAAATTATCGCTCCAAATCTTATTTTCACTGTCAAATTACATACCTATAGGACTCTACAAATTTGCATTGGCATTAACTCTAAATGCATTTTCAGCACACATCTTCATTAGGATTGAGAACCAATGTTTTCAGGTGTGTACATTAAAGCAGTGGAAAGATAATTCTATCCCTTATATTTTCATTTATTGAACAACTACTGTGTGCTAGGCACTGAGGATAGGTAAATCAAAACCATTTTCATGAAACTTTTCTGTTCTTTGTTGACACTTAATTTTTTCTTAACAAAAATGTACATTTCTTAAACAACCTTTATGTGAGATAATTGTAAATTCACATGAGAATGTAAAATAATACAGAAATCCAGTACACCCTTTACCCAGTTTAGATACAAAACATCTCCATCATCATCACAAGCATTCCTCATACTGCTCTATAATAGCCATCACCTCTTCCTTCCCACACCAACTCCCTTATTAATCCCTGGCAGCCAGTAATCTTTTCTATATTTCTATAATTTTGTCATTTCAAGAATGTCATAAAAATAGGATCAAACATATATCTCTACAATATACTAAAATTAATAATGTAATTAATGTCACATTAATAAAACAAAGGTGAAAAAACCATGGGATCATCTCAGTTGCAGAAAAAGCATTTGACAAAATCCAATACTCTTTTTTGATAAAAGCACAAAGAAGCCTACAAATAGAAAGGAGCTTCCTTAACATAATAAAGGATATTTATGAAAAATCCACAGCTAACATCATATTCAAGGGAGAAAGACTGGATATTTTCTCTCTGAGATTGGTAACAAGACAAGAATGTCCTGTTTCATCACTAGTGTTTAACGTTATACTGGACATTTTAGCCAAAGGAATTAGGCAAGAAAATGTAATAAAAGGCATCCAAATTGGAAAGAAAGTGAAACTAGCACTATTCTTACATAACATGATCTTATATACAGCAAATCCTAAATAATTCATACACATCAAAAAACGATTAGTGTTTATAAATGAATTCAGTAAAAAGGCAGAACAAAATAATGCAACATTAAAAATATAATTGCATTTCTATACACTAGCAGTGAATGATCAAAAAGGTAATTGGGAAAATAATTCCATTTAGAATAACAACAAAAAGAATAAACAGATAGAAAATACTTAGAAAACTCATGATAAATATGATTTTAGACTTGGCAATAGTTTCTTTTATGTAACAATGAAAGGACAAGAAACAAAAGAAAAAATAAATAACTTGGACACCAAAATAGAAAACTTTTATGCAAAAAAAGGACACTATCAAGAAAGTGAAGGCAACCCACAGAATGAGAGAGAAATATTTGCAAATCATGGATTTGTTACCCAAAATATCTAAAGAACTCTTACAATTAACAACAAAAAGATAATTCTTTTTTAAAATTGGCAAACGACATAAATGCACATTTCTCCAAGGAAAACCTACAAGTGGTTAATGAGCAGCAAAAAAAATGCTCAATGGTGGTCATTAGGAACGTGCAATTCAAAAATAGAGTAAGATACCACTTCATATCCACGAAGATGGCAATAATCAAAAATAAAAATGAAAAATAACAAGTGTTGGTGAGGATGTGGAGAAATGGAGGCCTCTTACTTCAGACATCACTGGTGGAAACAGATAACAAAATGGTGCAGCCACTATGGAAAACGGTTTGGCGTTTCCTCAGTAAGTTCAGTGCCATCACATGACCCACAAAATTCACTGTGGTATACAGAAACATTGAAGACAGATGTTCATATAAAAACTTACACACAAATATTAATTACAGCACTTTTGACAATAACCCAAATCTGGTAACAATGTAAATGTTCATCGGTGGCAGAAAGAACACACAAAATGTGATTTATCCATACAAAGGGTGTGAAAAATAAATTCTGTTACATTTTTATGTCTTACTTTTTATACCTTAAATATCTAATTTTCATTAATATTTCTGTTGTGTTTTGGGATAAAGAGTTATTTAATCTCTAGATTTTTCATATTCAATTAAAATATTTTATGTGCTCTTTCTCCCATGGCAATTCTCTTAATCATTAAACTATTTAATCCAGCTGTTTATTACCTTGTTTCCTAAAGTAAACTCCCCACACAATTAATTTCACCCAAATTCTCAATCACCTAATCATTTTGAGTTATTTAGGATAAGCATATTTTTTACGTATTAAATCTTTATAATGTTTCTTCTTAGAGACTATTTTGTTATACTTATCTGTCACCTATGTAATAATGGATGGATCTGATGACTTTCTATTCCTTTCCCAATGCCATGCTGTCAAAAATTCTTTTGACTTGGCTTTCATATGGCTTCAGATTTAGTATTTTATGAAATATTTCATAATAGTTATGTAGATATAATTATATAGCTATACAGTTATAATAGTTATATATAATTGCATATATAGTTTTTATATAGTTATATAGTTATAATAGTTATATCTGTATAACTATTATGAAATATTTCGTAACATATTAAATCTGAAGCCATGTAAAAGCCAAGTCAAAAGAATTTGACTAAATTTGAAGTCAAAAGAATTTGAATTTAAATTGCATCCACATCTGAAATAAATTCTGGGAACTTTCGAAAAGCAGGACTTACTTCTGTAAACTGTAGAAGGAGAGCGGAATAGTAATACAGAACACACTATAAATTTTACATTTTTGAAAGCGTCTTTCAAACCCTTCATCGCAATGACTTTTTCAATCTGGTGGTCCTACAATGGATCTTTTGTGGTTGTGCCAAACATGTTATTGTTTGTACTATGGTAAATGGGATCGCTTTTTGATACATTTTCCAGGTGGCTAGTGGGGAAAAAGAGAGGTCAGCCTGTTACTGTGTTATTATAGATAGAAGTAAGTTTAAGAGACTCCATTTGGCTCTGTATTTGAGATGCTGTTAATCTGTGACTCTACCCCCCAATCTTGTCCTTGCTAGAAACATCGCTGTGCTAATCAAGGTTGAAAGGATTTGGGGCTGTAAGGAATGTGCTTTGTTAGCCAAATGTTTAAAGCCTGCTTGTGGTTGAAGGTCAGTACCACTCCCTTAAATCTCAGTAAAAGAAAAACATCTGTCTCCTGCCCATCCCTGGGAAAATGTAACATCTCTGTGTATCTGTATGCCTTACTGCTGAATTACTCCCTTATCTTTTTGGTAATAAATGCTGAGGGAACTCAGAGACCGGTGCCAGTGTGGGTCCTCTGGAAGCACAGCACTGGCCCCCTGGGGCCTCGCTTTTCTTCCTCTATACTTTGTCTCTGTGTCTTTCTTTCTTTTCTCAAGTCTCTCGTTCCACCTAGCGAGAAGCACCCACAGGTGTGGAGGGGCAGCCACCCCTTCGGTGGCTCGTGCTGTTGGAGAGGACAGCTTCTGAGTTGTATATAGCTGTCCTGCCTTGTGCTTCTTTTTTAAAAAGAAATTATTAATTTTGTGTATTTATTGACTGATTACTTATGTATTTATATTGCTAAAAAATAATGACAAATCTATCTTTTTTAGAACTCATTTCTTTTAGTTTTTCATTTTTTTTCCCCAAAATGCCCGTCCCATCATAGTAATTGTGAAGGTTTGTATTCCTTTTACATTCCTATGTGTAAGAGAAAGCATCTGTAAATTACCCTTGAATATGACAATGACTATTGTTTTTAGGTCACCACTCTATACAATTAAGGAAGACTCCTTTGATTCCCATTTTGTGATATTTCTAATATGGAAGGAGTAAAACAGGCACACAGACACGGTTCTGTCGAGACTTGAACCATAAGGCATTTGACATTGAAGCCCATGCTGTAAACAACTTTACTATTTCATATTTGGCCATTTTGAACATATATTTCATAACAGAAATCCCTGTATTAAACATAATTACATCTCTGATACAAACATTATTGGATTTCGATGCATTATTTTTAGCATTTACTGATAGATTTATTTATGAAAATTATAGAATGTCTTATCCATTGTGGGGGCAAGAGATAGAGTAGCAAACAACTATGGAAAATTGGATAACAGGTGTGTGTGTTTAATAAGGAAAACATATTTGGTTTAGAATTAGTTTTATATTTTCCTCATAAAATAAATGAGCAGTTTTTGGTATGCTTTGGAAAACATTCATATGAGTTTGTTACAGCAGGGCCTAACACCACCTCACGTTGGCCCCCTGTGTGTGGCCTCTTCTAGTGCTGTGGAAACCCCACACAGCCTTTGGGGAGCAACTCTTGCCTCCAGGTGACTTTCTCTTAGCTGGTGGGTCAATCACACCAAGTGTATCACTGATCCAAGGGCACTTTTTGTGTTATTTTCCAACTTCCTTCTTAAATGCCCTCAAGAGCTTACTTGTGCATCGGTGGCCGTAAAAAACAAAGCCCATAGTTATAAGGGAATATTCCCAGGTCTGATTGCCACCAAAGTCCTTCCAACTGCTGTAATGTTTACACTAATTCTTTACAAGGTGTGCCTCCTTTGTGTCTCTTCCACAGAGATTTCATCTTTCTTTCTGTGTGTGTTTGTTTTTCTTTTCCTTTTTCTACTAGCACTGCTGTGCTTTTACAATGTTGGTTGTCTTTGTTGTCGTAGTTGTTCGATTTTGTTGGGGAGGGGGTTTAGCAACAGAATTTATGTTTCCGTTTCTGATGCCACTTAGCCATAACACAATATTCCACCCCATTGTTGGTTACATTGTGTGTGTGTGTGAGTGACAAATGTAAAGGCATAAAAGACATGAAAAACGAGTATTTTAGTACTTGATGTTGATGTATATAGTTTAGAAAATTACTGTAAGTGTAGAAATTAGAAAACAGTATCAGTGGAAAAGAATAGAGAACTCAAATATGAATCACATTGTATGTGAGAATTTTGCACATAAAAAGATAGTAGTTCCATAAATTTGGGAAAAAATATTATTATTTAATAAATGCTGAAGGACAACCTGCAATTTTGGAAGGAAATAAAAATGGATATTCATTTTATGTCATAAAGAAAACAGAATTCACATATATTAAATTTTTAATGTGAAAACAAATAACTTATTTCAAGATAATCTAAGTGATCACATGAACATTTTAATGGCGATCCACTTGAGCAATTCTAAAACCTCAGAAAGTATGAAAGAAATGATAGACACTTCACAAAATGTTTTCTAACCAAACATTTCAAAGATACCATATGCATAGTAAATGGACAAACATTATTGTTTGGGAAAAATATAACACAAAGACCAAGACAGGCAAAAAGTGTACACGCATGCACATATGTATGTATGTATATGTATATATGAAAAGTTTACATCGTGTGTCAGTAGAAGTAAAAATTATTCAACAGAAAAAGGGTTAATATATATATACATTTTCAATTTATAAAGACACAAACTGAAATAGTGAAACATAGGAAAATATATTTAAATTTATTTGTGAATAAGATATAATAGTTAAAGTAACAATAAGATACTTCTTTACGTTCATCAGACTGGTAAAAATAAGAATTCAACAGAATTTTCTGTTGTTGAGGCTGTGATGAAAGGAACACTGTCAGACATTGCTTGTGAAAATGTGCAGCATTGTAATCTTTTCGAAAATCACACCAGCAAAACTAATTTCAATAAAAATATGTTTATATTTTTTCTAATAATACAATATATTAACATGTTTAAGGATATAAAAATATTTATTGTAATATGTTTACAGTGGCAAAAAAATTAACTGGAAAAATGTGACAGGAAATCGTTACAAAAATGATTAAGTGAAATATTTTACATTTAAATCAAGAATCATGTTAAAAAGAAAGAAACAAAATTGTATCAGTCAACTCAGAAATTGTCACTTTGTGTTCTCGAATCAGAAATGTAAGATGCAGAAAGGTATACAAAATGTAATTCCGTTGTAGAAAAAAATGCCAAATGCGTATGTGTACATATATGCTTATATTTGTATATACAAGTCTTTGCATGACTGAATCTGCATTTAAAAAATAAGTACAAGGTTATTAGCATGCATTCTTTGGAAGAGAGGTCATGGAGAGAGAGGCTGACATACCGTGAGATTGTGATAAAAGAGGAAAAACAAACTAAAAAAGGAAAAACAAGTCTATTTGCAATATAGGATAAATTGCTATAACATCATATTTTATATGGCTTAAATTAAAAAGCATCTTTTTTTTTTTCAAATCTCAAGTCTAAAGTGAATGGTCTCGAGTTGGTGGACTGCTCTGCTCCACAAGATAATCCAGGGATTCAAGCTAGTAGGGTGACTCTTTCACCCTTTGATTGTGGTTTTCCTGGTGAGATGCAAGGCAACTCCTACTGTTTTTAATGTTATTATTATTATTTATCATTTTGAAATTAGTGGAAAGGGGAAAATGAGAGAGAAAGATATACAGCTTCCTTATAAAAATACAGTCACAAACTGGTATTGGTATCCATTTGCATGCTGTTGTCTAAAATATAATCACATTTATTTGCAAAGAGTTTGGGCCATTAAGTATCCAGCCAAACTTAGGAGTTTTATTACTAAAGGGAAAATAGATAAAATTGGGGGGAGAAATTAGCAGTACAGTCATTCAACATGATTAATGCTTTCATCTGTTTTCAGATATGTAAGTTTAGCACATATATATATTTATACATGTGTGTATAATGTATGTGCATATGCATATGTGTGTGCATATACATACATGAAATATTTTAAACATCAATAAAAATGTCCAGGTTTCATCTCATTTTGAAATTTGAATCCCATTTTATGAAGCATTTCTACTTCAAGCAGTCTCTCTTACAAATATAGTACATACTTTTAAAAGTGTCAGATGTAGATGTACATGTTTGTTTATTATAATATTAAATAAAAAGTGATGAAAAACTAATATGCAACAATTGGAAACTGATTTAATCAATTGTGGTACATTGCTATAATGGAATGTTTTCTAAAAAGCTGTCCAAAGTATAGTTATTACTAGTTTCAGAAGATTATCTGAAGTATGAATTCCTTTATGAAATGGAAGGATGCATATTCATATTGAGGTGAATAAATACAGGCAGAAATAGCCAGATAGACAAATAAAAATGATGATGATATTTGACATACCTACAACTAACATGTAGGTTTGGAAATTCAAAGATGAGAACTTTCTTCCTTCTTCCAAGAAATTATCAGAGAATTCAGGATCGTGCAGCTGCCAGCAAGGTGCTGGTTCTGAAAGAATCACGTGTCCAGGTAGAGGGGCCTGGGGCTTCTCCTTAGAGTGCCTACATGCCAGCAGGATATGAGAAATGGAGGGATGGTGCCCTGTGCATTTTTGAGAGGAGAGATTTGGACCAGAGATCTCAAAGGCCAGGAGGTGGCCAGTGGTCTTATGAAGGAGAAAATAGCTGGGGCCCTTCACTGGGCCAATGGCCAAAACTTTGATGGAATCGAGTCCATATCAGGGAAGCCCACGGGGCACAGGTTTCCAGGGCCAGTAACCAGCTCTGCCACACTCCCTTCTACACGCAGGCGGGGATACTCTCTGCCCACTGGAATTCAGGTTTCACGCCTAGGAAACGTGGGCGAGACTGAACTAAATGGGGCAGTTTCTACTCTGGAGCACGGCGAGGAGTCGAATGTTTTTGTCGTTAGAAAGAACATTGGTATTTTTCTTCAGTCTGTATTATCCTTCCTCTGAAGAAATGAATGATGATTGTTAAAATATTACACATTTTTTTAAATGGAGGGAAAAAGAAAGCTTCCATTAATTTATCACAGTATTTTCCCTCTTCATGTATCTGTGTTTTAAAATTCATAGGCAAATCCTGGAAACATACCAAAGATGTTGCCAATAGTAATTACCTTTGAGGAGACAAATAGAGATTTGGGGGTAGAAAGAAGATAAGTATCTGTTTTTGATGTTCGAGTTTTTTTCACTGTGAAAATATATTAACTTTGTAATTTTAAAGTAAACAATAAACAGAAAAGTAACCACGTTTATTGAAGGTTTTCCTTTGAACTTAAAGATTTTACCAGGAAAGGTTTTTATTTCTGTTTATAAGGTTACTGCGAGCTCTCTCAATTTCTAATCTCACTACGTTATCGTTAACATAAAATCGTATA
Source organism: Colobus angolensis palliatus (assembly GCF_000951035.1). Lineage (NCBI taxonomy): Eukaryota > Metazoa > Chordata > Mammalia > Primates > Cercopithecidae > Colobus > Colobus angolensis. The sequence goes on along the minus strand of NW_012116221.1, from coordinate 1,212,388 downwards.
TCACATAACATTAGAATACAAAGTTTATTATCATCAATTTTGTTGTGTTTAGTCTGTGAAAATCACTTCTTATTTTTGAGGAGTCATATTAATTAATCCTGTGTTCAGATAGGTCTCTTCAGTCATTTTGTTTATTTTATTTTTATTTTTATTTATTATTATTATTTTTTTTGAGACAGCATCTCACTTTGCTGCCCAGGCTGGAGTGCAGTGGCACAATCTTGGCTCACTGCAAGCTCTACCTCCAGTGTTCCCACCATTCTCCTCCTCAGCCTCCCGAGTAGCTGGGACTACAGGTGCCACCACCATGTCTGGCTAATTTTTTGTATTTTTAGTAGAGCCGGTGTTTCGCCGTGTTAGCCAGGACGGTTTGGATCTCCAGACCTCGTGATCCACCCTGTTGGCCTTCCAAAGTGCTGGGCTTACAGGTGTGAGCCACCGTGCCCGGCCCATTTTATTTATAATTAACCTAAATTTCTACAATTTTATCTCATTTATCTTAACCAAATTCCACTTGTCTTGACTTTGAGATGTATTTTCGATGTCTGTCTCCTTGAGATCAGTCTACCCCTGTGTCCTACAGCAGATCAATTTAAGTTACATCTTTGTCCTGTGTGCTATTTGTGCCTTTTGCTTTTTTCCCCAATTAAAGATTTTTCCACTCACTAGAATAGTAAAATTTTTTCTTATATCTGTTTGATTAGTGTTTCAACGCTTCAGATTATAATTCCTGTTGTGAATTGTAGAGTCACATCATTTTGATATTATTAAGCATCCCATCCTTAGGAACTTGTATAGCTGAACCCCAGGAGTATAAATGTCAAGTCAGTTAGACTGTTTCCTTGCTGTTGTTGTTGTTTTGTTTTGTTTTCAGCTTCCAATCAATTTATTAGCTTCATGTTTGATCTCATACTCAGATCAGCTCAAGCAGTTCCCTCGTCGCAGAAGGAAAGCTCAGCTGTGTGGTACAAAGGAGGTCACTTTAAAACATTGCCCTTTCTGGTTGTGAGGTAGGGAGTGTGAAACACAGCAAAGTATTTAGTATTTTATTCTTGGGTTAGCCCTTGTGGAGGATCTCAAGTTGGTAATTAGTGCTTTTTTTTCCCAATACAATTTCATTGACACATTTGCTTGTGCTAATTTTTATTTCACTTGAAACTGTTCCATCACAAAAACCAAGCATTCAAAACATCTCTTAAGACCCGTTCATTTCTGTCCTGATTTAACGATTTTTCCCACTGTGCTTCAACATAATCAAAGTAAGGTTTTTCCCATTTTCACTTGACTTTTGAGGTAACTGCTGATCATCCATTGACATTCTCTACTTTCAACTCCACACCATCCAATTCCTATTTTCCAATCTCCTAGTCTTTTATCTGGAGATTTCAGGGAGTGACTTTACTAAGACATCCCATATAGAGAGACACAGTACTCTTCCTCTTGCTCTCTTTCTCTTCCCCTCTCTCTTTCACACACACACACACACACACACACACACACACACACTATAAGTAGGCGCCAAGGGAATAGTGAGAATGAAGGGATGAATCGGTGGTGTGCAGCGTGTGCAGAGGATTTTTAGGACAGTGGAGCTGCAGACATTACTTGGATATATCGTGGATTCAGTTTCAGGTTAACTGCAATATAGCAAATATTGCTATCAAATGAGTCACACAAATTTTCTGCTTTCCCAGTACATATAAAAGTGATGTTTACACTATACTGTAGTCCATTAAGTGTGCAATGTCCTTATGTCTGGAAAACACTCTACATGCTACAATTTAAAAATACTTTATTGTTTAAAAATGCTAATGATCATCTGAGCCTTCACTGTCATACTTTTTTGCCTGTGAAGAGTCATAGCATCTTCACCAAGAGTAGATTCCATCTCAAGAAACCACTTCATCTCTTTGATATAGATGCTTACTGACTAGTCAGAGTGATGATTGCTGAAGGCTGGGGTGGCTATAGGCAATTTCTTAAAATAAGGCAACATTGAAATGTACCATACCAATTGACTCTTTCTTCCATGAAAGCTTTCCATGTAACATGCCATGCTGCTAGAGAGCATTTAACTCACAGTAGAACTTCTTTCAAAATTAGAGTCAATCCTCTTAAACCTTGATGCTGTTTTATCAACTAAGTTTCTGAAATATTCTAAATCATTTGCTGTCATTTCAAAGGGATGCTCACAGCATCTTCACCAGGAGGAGATTCCATCTCAAGACACCATTTTCTTTGCTCATCCAAGAGCAACAACTCTTTTTCTGTTCAGGTTTTCTAATGAGATTGCAACAGTTTGGTCACATCTTCAGGCTCCACTTCTAAATCTAGTTCTCTTCCTATTTCTACCATATGTGAAGTTATTTCCTCCACTGAAGTCCTAAACCCCTCAAAGTCATCCATAAGAGTTGAAATTAACTTCTCCCAAACTCTCATCAATGTTGATATTTTGACCTCCTCCTTTGAATCACAAGTGTTCATGGCATCTAGAGGTGAGTCTGTTCCACAAGATTTACAATGTATTTCACTCACATCCACCAAGGAAAGCACTATGACAACTGTAGCCTTATGAAATATATTTCTTAAATATTAAGATTTGAAATTACTCCCCGATCCATGAACAGCAGGAGATATTTTGTGTTAGCAGGCATGAAAATAACATTAATCTCCTAATACATCTTCACTGGGCTGTCAGAGCTATTGAATGACTTGGTGCATTGTCATTGAGCAGTAATCCTCTGAAATTTTTTTTCTGAGCAATAGGTCTCATTGGTGGGCTAAAAATATTCAGTAAATCATCCTGCAAACAGTAATGCTGTCATCTGGGCTTTGTTGTTCCAATTCCAGAGCAAAGGATAAGTAGATTTAGCATAATCCTTGAGGGCCTTGGGAGTGTTAGAGGGGTAAATTAGCACTGACCTCACTTTAGGATCAATATCTGCATTAACTCCTAACAAGAGAGTCAACATATCATTTGAAACTTCAAAGCCAGACATTGACTTTTCCTTTGTGGTTCTTCACATCCTAGATGACATCTTTTTCCAATAGAAGGTCATTTGGTCTACACTGAAGATCTGTTGTTTAACGCAGCCACCTGATCAATGATCTGAGCTAGATCTTCTGGACAAACTGCTGCAGCTCCTACATCAGAATTTGCTGCTTCATCTCACACTTTTATGTGACAAAAAAATGGCTTCTTTCCTTAAACCTCATGAACCAGCCTCTGCTAGATTCAGATTTTTCTTCTTCAGCTTTCTAACCTCTCTGACTTCATAGAATGTAAGAGATCTAGAGCCTTGTTCTGGATTAGGTTTTGATGTAAGGGAAGATTCGGGCTATTTTAATCTCCTATCCAGACCATTAGCTTTGTCCATATCAGCAATAAGGCTGTTTGACTTTCTCTCTGGAGTGGCACTTTTAATTTCCTGCAAGAATTTTTTATTTGCATTCATAACTTGGCTAACTGTTTGACACAAGAAGCCTAGCTTTCAGCCTATCTCAATTTTCAAAACGTCTTTCTCACTAAGCTGAATCATTTTCTAGCTTTTGATTTGGAGTGAAAGAGTGTGACTCTGCCTTTCACTTGAACACTTTAGAAACCACGGGAGGGTTATTAACTGGCCTAATGTCAATACTTCTGAGTCACAGTGAATCGGGAGGCTGGAGGAGAGGGAACAAGATGGGAAAGAGCTGGATGGCGGAGAATTGGAAACACACTCAGTATGTATTCATTAATTCTGTTATTTTATATGGATGCAGTTGGTGGCACTTCCAAAAAACGGCAGTAGCAACATCGAAGATCACCGAACACAGACCACCATGACAGATACGATAACAATGAAAATGTTTGAAATATTTGCAAAAATTACCAAACTATGAAACAGAGACACAAAGTGGGCACATGCTGGGGGAAAAGGTCAGCTTTGGCTTTCTCAGCGTGGTCTCGCCACAAACCTGCAACACGTAAAACAGCATCATGTCGGAGAAGTACAATAAAGTAGAGTGCGGTCAAATGACGTGTGCCTGTACATTGATGTTCTAAGGGTGGGAATGAGTCTTTACACATTTTTCCAAACCTGTAGAATGTCTGACACCAACAATGAAACCTAATGTCAACTATGGTCTTTGAGTGAAAATAACGTGACAAAGTAGGTTCATCAATTGAAACAACGGTACCACTGTGGTGAGGGGACAGGGATAAAGGGAGGGTCCATGCATGTCTGGCGGCGGCAGGGGCTATACGGGAAATCTCCCTACTTTCAATGTCGTTTTAAGAAAGAAGTCTATTAAATTAAAAAATTTAAATACCAACTCTAATCAAAGATCTACTCCAATATTTGTAATGAGCAAATAATTCCTCCAGGAATCAAGGGGTTTGTTTGCTATAAGATTCACATGAATTAAGTGAATTGAAAAAATTAAAATATTTTTGTCAATTTTTCTTAAACCATATTTTAAATAAGTCAAGTCGTCATGAAAAATAAAGAACAGGAATTTCAAACAGTATTGCTCCTAATGAACTAAATATTCAGCCTACTATTTGCATTTTAATTCTTTTCGCTGGAAAGTGCCTGCAAGGTGAGTTAATTTCCATGCTAACCCACAGCTAGTACGCCCCTTACTGTTAAATCACGGTTGACAAGGAGGCAAAATCAGAGCTTCAATTACAACACATTTTGCCACATTTAAAGTCTGAGACACATAAATGGAAATATAGCTCATATATTTTAGTTACTAAAGTCTTGTGATGTAAACCATTCTTGATAGTCACAAATAGTTTTTGCTGCTCTTAACAAAAATGGAAATTGAGAGAATATATTAAAAATCCAAACGAAGGGTTACCTATATATCTTTTGAAAGGAGGTTACATATTTGCATCATTGGAAGCTTTGGAAATAGCTTTACAAATTCTCAGCCTCACGCTTACTTTGCAGAGTCAGTGGCATTTGATGTAGGGCTCACCCTCTGTGGCATCAGAGCACAGAATACAGGAGGGAACACCTCTGCTGAAGACAAAACTACCAGCAGAGGAGGATGAGGAAATACAGACAAAAAGAATTATCAAATGCAGCAAAGGATTTCAGGGGAGCTTTTCATTACCGTTTAAAGTGTGGGTTTTGCTGAAGAGTTTGGGACCCATACGATGTGCCCATCCCTGTGTGTGCTTCCCTGTGTGTGTGCTTCCCTGTGTGTGTGTGCTTCCCTGTGTGTGTGTGCTTCCCTCTGTGTGTGCTTCCCTCTGTGTGTGTGCTTCC
>NW_012116221.1:1201630-1205844 GCF_000951035.1 Colobus angolensis palliatus | reverse complement strand
CTTCCCTGTGTGTGCTTCCCTGTGTGTGTGTGTGCTTCCCTGTGTTCATGCATCCCTCTGTGTGTGCGTCCCTGTGTGCGTGTGTCCCTGTGGGTGTGCTTCCCTGTCTGTGCTTCCCTCTGTGTGTCTCTGTGTGCGTGCATCCCTTTGTGTGTTATTTGCTGTGTGTGTGTCCCTGTGTGTGTGTGCGCTTTCCTGTGTGTCTGCTTCTCTGTGTGTGTTCCCCTGTGTGTGCATCCCTGTGTGTGTGTCCCTGTGTGTGCTGCCTTTTGTGTTTCCCTGTGTGTGTGCATCCCTGTGTGTATATTCCTGTGTGTGTCCTTTTCGGTCTATGCTTTCCTGTGTGTGTGTCCCTGTGTGTGTGTCCCTGTGTGTGTGTCCCTGTGTGTGCTGCTTTGTCGTCTGCTTCCTTCAATGTGTGCTTTCTTTTGTGTAGCCTCTTGTCCTTGTAATTCTTTCGGTGTGTGTACTTCCTTGTCTGTGTATTTGTGAGTATGCGCGTGTGCGTTTTTTGATATACTTGGTCTTGCTGGAAGAACAGTTATAATTCTGTTCATGGACACTTGGGCATGCCTAAAGCAAACATCAAGATGGTAATCTATCTGTGTTTTGCATTTATTTTTATTTTCTGTATATTATGATGTTTTTCACATCTCAAGAAGACCTTTCTGGCCTGGGAGCGATGCCCCTTCCAGGGCTAGGCAATTGCAGAGATGTCCCAGCCCTCAGAGTGAAGTGTGCCTTTCGGGGCACACTGACCCATCCAGAGCCCTGCCTCTGTGCCCCAGGCCCTTCCACCCCAGGAGGCCGCATTCCTTTGCCTTTAATCATCCCCGAGCCAGACACCAGGCTACCAGGGACCGCTCCTGCCCTGTCTTGCCTTTCTTGCAAAATCAAGTACAGGCTCTGGCCCAGGTTCTCCTCTTGTTCCTACTTTCTGTCTCCTGACCCCCCTGAGGCTTCCCCATGTGACCCTGTGGCCTGTTGCGCCTCCTGACCGCAGGGCCTGTGCGTGTGATAATCTGGGTTTCCTTGCACCTCTCTGATGTCCTCGGCTGTGGCCGCGCCAGACTGACCTTCACATACAATAACAGAGCACACTGTGGCCCTGACTGTCCTGACAGACCGCCTTCGAGCTCCAGTAACAGAAAAATGTGGACTGTATCCTATGGAGGGTTTTACAGAAAGCATCATGAGGCCGTGACACACATGATGCCACACTGCTGTCTCACTGTTCCACCGACTGTGGCACCCTCGGCAGTGAGGGCTCAGAGTAGAGGGACGGCATTTGCAGTTGAGAGAGTAACTTGCCACCTCTGCAGCAAGGCAGGAGCAGGCAAAAGTAGCCGGAAAGACCGCCAGGGGACGTGAAGTTTCTCTGATGTAAAAGTGGAGGCCGAGGGTGACGATGAGGTGAGCATAAAATACCGCCGTGTCTTTTCAGATTTTTCACTCATAAAAGTTTTGACTTCACATGTTCAAAACTTAACTTCTGATTTTTCTCCCTATATCTGGTCCTTTAATCTTCTCATCTTGACCTTAAAATGTCAACTTCAGCCTCCAAGTTGCTTAGACAAAAACCTTGTATTCTCATCCTTGGCTTTATGCTTTCAAACTTCATTTTAATTCATTCTCTTGGCTGTTCGTTCTAAATATATCCAGAGCCTGGTCACTTCTCACTGGAAATATAACGCAAGCCAGGTGTGTAACATACAATTTCCAGGTAGCCACATTAAAAAGAAAAAAAGACACAGGCCAAGTTACTTTTAATAATGTATTTTAACTCAGAGTATTCAAAATATTATTTCAGCATTTACTAAATTTTAAAAATTATTGAAGTCTTGGAAATCTGGCGTGAATTTCACACATAGAGCCCATCTCAAATCAGACACATGACGTTTTATGTGTTCAGGAGTGACACGTGGCTAGGGGTTCCCAAAACGGGCAGCCCAGCTCCAAACAATAGTTCCCTATGGCCTTTTACCCTTGCCTCTTAAAATTTATACTTGATACATTAGCCAGAATTCTTATAAAAGCTATAAAACACGTATACAACTGACCCTTATAAAACAGAAGCCACATGATATCACTCCTTTCCTCAAAACCCTTTGGTGGCTTCTGATGCCTTCCTGAATAACAGCCAGAGTGAGGAACATGACATGAGGCCTCACTCATGGCTCTGCTGCCGACTCTGTGACCTGGTCCCCCAGTTCCTTCACTTGCTGGCTCCGCTGGGCACACACTTCTCCTTCCTCTCCCTGAAACATACCTGGAATGCCCACGTGTCAACACCGTGCTCCTGCACTTTCCTCTGGCTGGAAATCCCTTTCGCCTGATACAGACAGCCACATGATCCCACATTTCTTTCAGGTCTTTGCTTAAAAGTCCAAAATGTGGCACATGTATACCATAGAATACTATGCAGCCATGAAAAAGGATGAGTTCGTGTCCTTTGTAGGGACATGGATGCCGCTGGAAACCGTCATTCTCAGCAAACTGTTGCAAGAACAGAAAACCAAATACACATGTTCTCACTCACAGGTGGGAATTGAACAACGAGATCACTTGGACACAGGAAGGGGAACATCACACACCGGGGCCTGTTGTGGGGTGGGGGGAGGGGAGAGGAATAGCTTTGGGAGATATACCTAATGTAAATGACGAGTTGATGGGTGCAGCACACCAACATGGCACAAGTATACATATGTAACAAACCTGCACGTTGTGCACATGTACCCTAGGACTTAAAGTATAATAATTTTTTAAAAAGTCCTCTTATCCGTGGTCCCAGATCTTTCATGATCATTGTCTATCAATTGTCTATCATTGTCGATTTCTTTAGAAATCGCTTTGTACACATTATTATTAGAGTATTTTCTATGCCATTACCCTACTTTGCTTTTCTTAAGTTAAACATCATCTTCCAACAGTACATATTTACTTGTTTACTTCTTTTTTTGGTCTCCCTCTGCCTTATAAAAATAAATAAGACCAGGAGCTTTGGTTTATATTTGTGTCTGCAGTGTTGAGGACGATGCTGGGCATAGTAGTCCATCAGATTTTTGTTGAGCGCCTAATAAGTGAGAATCTAGAGGCAGGCTTTTATGTAACTTGAAAAGGACTCTGATATTAAAATCCATATAGATAGTTCAACTCTGGTATTGTTTTATCAATTATTTGTCACTTGATTGTATAGGGGCAGGGCAGTGAGGAGCATCTGCTTTGCAGGGAGGACTGCATCATTGCCGGCATTGTTGAGCATTGCCGGTGCATGGTGATGCAAGGAAGCTGGCTGGCTCTTAGCAGGTGCTATTCATTTTAAATTACCTTCACACAATTCACCCCTTACTGGCCATACTTGGTCTAACCATTCTCACTACCCTACCCTTCAAAAGCCACTAAACATAACTCTTCTTATACCTTGGGAAGAGATCCCAGCAAGGAACGCTCAGCTAAAGGAAATGTTGATCACAAGCTTTGTAGTTGATCTGAACCTGGAAAGAATCAAAGACTCCAAACATGTCTGATATACTTTTGTGAATGATTTCTTTTAATTCACTAATACCCCTGTAAACTAGTTTGTGTGTTCTAGAATTCCATTTATTTCTTCTATTAAGATAAAGACTAAAGAATGTTATTAACCACAGCTATGGAACCCCGACAACACATAATAGCTCTCATTTTACAAATACGATGCTTATTTCTTTAAATATGCAATTTCACATTTGTTATAAGTCACTAGTGCGCATTAATAAATAAGGTCTCTATTAGTACTTCTCATATGTGTCTGATTTTAACCATTTATTTTCATTGCCGGTATAGGTCATCACTTTCAAGGGGAAAAACTCTAACCAATGCCTAAAACAAAGCAAAACCATATCATTGTCATAAAGTAACTTAAACGAAGAGTAAAGTAATTGGCGATTCTCTTATCCTTCTTTCCTGTACCTCCCTGCCACACTTACCCATCCATTTCATTCCAGCCACATCGCTGTGTGACCTGAACTTTTATAAAGTAGATTTTTCCCATATGAAAGAAAGCTTCTAAAAGGAGATATCCATGCGCTGTGCAATGGAAGAAATACACCATGAATGTGTTTAAATAAATAAAAAGTCGGGCCGGGCGCGGTGGCTCAAGCCTGTAATCCCAGCACTTTGGGAGGCCGAGACGGGCGGATCACGAGGTCAGGAGATCGAGACCATCCTGGCTAACA
>NW_012116221.1:1195867-1201395 GCF_000951035.1 Colobus angolensis palliatus | reverse complement strand
AAATAAATAAATAAATAAATATAAAAGTCAAGATGAGATAGAAACAAAACTGTTTCCTTAAAATTTGGCTCCAAAAAAATAGTAAGAGGCAATTAGAGAAGCACCTTCCTTTTCTGATTGCATCATTTTAAACTAAATGATAGAAAATAATATAGGAAGGGTTTATAGGAAAATTTACAAAATTTTCTTTTTACCAGCACTTGTTATAGTCAAAACTGAAAATTAAATTATCTCAGCACTGAAATAAATACTCAAGGCAATGTAGTTTCTCATTTACATTTCTTCAAATTCTGATCTTTCAACTTAGGAAAAATACTGACAAACATATCAAATGATAACATTTGAACAATTTCCTTTCAGGTTAGGTGTGTTACACATAAAGCTTATATCTCATCAACATACATTTTTATATATTACTAAATTGAATTAATGCTTTGCTTAAGTCAGTAGTTTTCTTATGGGTCATGTCTAAATTATCATAATTAAGTAAAATTATATTACAGTTACATTCATTAGCCAAACTCTTGGGAAAAAGAGCTGTGTATTATGCCTTCTCAGTGGGTAACCATTGTGTCTGTAAAACTGTCTTTGGTTACTGACTGTAGGAATGAGTCAGTAGAATGAAATTATTAGACTCTACTAGGAATTCATTTTTGTGGCCTGGATAGCTAAGACCTATGTGATGGAGGGAAGTACTTTGGCAAAGCATGAATGCCTGGCTCATGACAATATGTTCTTTCATTATTAGCAAAGAATTGACTCGATGAAAAGTTTCATGAAATGGTTTTCTCTGAGAGTCAACGGTATCACTGAGTGGTGATTCAAGGGGAGAAAGAAAATGCACTGGCACTCACACAAATGAGAAAATGAATCAGAATTGATTGCTTTTTACAAAACCATTTACCATGCTGAACTGTAGTACAGTAAGTCTTGCACATTTTTTACAAAGCAATTTAAAAAGTTTTGAATATTCAAGGTGTGGTGACTCCATATTTTAAAATCATGTGCCTATGGAACAAATTATCAGTTTAAACATCATCTATTAACTTCTTTTTGAAAATTTGCTTCTTTTTGATGCCATCTCACAACTTCTTCACACAGCTCAGTATTATAAAATCATAACATTTTGGCTTAAGCAAGAAACAGTGTTTTCATTAATATAAACTGTAAATATTATTTTATAGACCATCATTTTATTTTTCATTTTATTAAATTAAATTAACTGTTTAATGTTTTTCCATCCACTTCATTTTCTACATACTTATCACTATTCACCTCATAAGTCACCATCAATCTACTCTCAAATTTTTTCATATCTCTAATCTGTTCATGAATTTTTCATTTCCTGGAGACCTCCCTCTTGTACCCACTGTTCCCATCTGACTCATCCAGTCTAATATTGGGCCAGTTTCTCTGGTGGATATTCTCTTTCCCAAAGTCTACTTGCCTTAATAATTGTTCTAAAGCATAGCCTACAATAACATAAGAGTTGTATGCATTTTAACCCTAGGATATTTGAAAAGAGTTCTACTCTGTCATTACACTGAAATGATGGTGTGGATGCATGTGGAATTCTCGACTAAAAGTACTTTTCCCCAGGGATTGAAGGCTTGGCTCCACCGTTTTGGAATCCAGTTAGGCTGCTGCAGATTCGGACGTCATTCTGCAGGCCCTTGTTCCGGAATGCACCCCGCCCCCAACACCGCCAGTGCTTGCAAACTTACAGGATCTTAAATTCATCACCAGTGTTTTGAAATCCCAGGATGTGCTCCTAAGACAGTCTTTGTTTTATCGCCCTGGGCACTCTGCACCCTTTCAATCTGGAGATTTTTAGGTAATGGGAAATTTGTGTGTTTTTCTGAATAATTTCTATATTTCAGTTCTTCTATTTTTCTCTAGAGGACATAATGGACAGGCACTGTGTGTCATGGATATTGACTTTTTAAAGTACAAATGGGCCGGGCGCGGTGACTCCCGCCTGCAATCTCAGCACAGTGGGAGGCCAAGGCAGGTGGATCACGAGGTCAGGAGTTTGAGGCCATCCTGGCCAACACGGTGAAACCCTGTCTCTGCTAAAAATACAAAAATTAGCCGGGCGTGGTGGCGGCGCCTGTGGTCCCAGCTCCTCGGGAGGCTGAGGCAGGAGAATGGCGGGAACCCGGGAGGCGGAGCTTGCAGTGAGCTGAGATCCGCGCCACTCACTCCAGCCTGGGCGACAAAGCGAGACTGTGTCTCAAAAAAAAAAAAAAAATTAATTAAAAAAATAGAGTACAAATTGTTCATATTTTATTTTAAAGCATTTTTTTGCTGTCTTTTTTCTCTGTTTTTCAATTCTTTCTGTTTCAGTGGCTTTTTTTACCTTTCCTCTAGCTTCCTTTGCCTCTGAGCCTTTGTTTGCAGTGCCCCTGACCCCAGGAGCCTGAGACCCCAGGGCTTCTCCAGAGGCTTGGGCATTGTCAGCAGCCTCCTTCCAAGAAACAGTTGAAAGTTCCTCTCTTCTGATAAGTGAGAAAACATTGTTCTTTTTGTTTTCCATATTCTGCAGTTTTATTGAAATAATTTCTTTGCTGTTATCACTTCTCGCATTCTCACTGTGTGGGTTAATTTTTTTCTTCTAGCCTTTTACTAGCGATAGAGATTACACAGACATGTTTATCTAGAATGTTATTTTTGAAGTTTTAAGTAAACAACAAAGTACTTTAAAAAAGATCCAATTTTTTGGAAGTTGAAAATCAGCCAAGAGTTAAATTTTTCTTAAAAAGACAAATATTCTATGGATACAGGAAGAACTTGGCAGCTTTAATTCATTTGTCACGGCATTTTTTCCTTATTGTGCTGTCATTTCTTTATCCTTCTTTTTCATCCAGCCATTATCGTAATTTTGCCATGATTTTGTACCTAAGTGAATTGACATCACATGTTTAGGGAGCCCTGTTATCGTGAGACGAGAGGCAGTGATATCTGCCTGCTCCACACTGCCTTTCCCCACAGCTACCCTTTTCCCTCGGTCTAAGCCCTGTCAACCCATGGCGGTAGATGACTTGAATAACAAATAACTATTAAAGTCTACTGCATATAAGGTCGTATACAGAGAGCTAGGCAGTGTTTCGGGCCCTCATAAGGTCCCCAGAATGCATGATCGTATAAAACCTCACAGATTAGCTGTGAAACTATCTGGGTGACTTAAAACTGTACTTCTGAACTTCCAGACAGACACAGATTTTTTAAGTGATCTTTTTGTTATTGATTTGAGCTTAATAGGAGCTGCAAGATTTCAAATACCGAAATCATTGAGGCTTCCTTTATGGTCCACGACAGTCACGTTTTATATGTTCCCCATGGGCTTAAAAGATGTGTATTCTTTGTTATTTTGCACAGTATTTTACACATATTGAGTCAAGTTTTTTGGTCTTGTTTATCAAACTTTCTACAATCTTAGTGAATTTTTATATTGTTAGTGATTTTTGGCTATTTTATGTAACACTCAACAATTTTACTCAAATTTTTCTTGCTGCACATCATACTAATTCTGCTTTTAGTTTTTAGTTTTTCACATTTGCAGCTTTGATTTTAGGTGCTCAACATTAAATTGATACACCTTATTGGTACATTAAATGTTGGGATTGTGAAATGCTTATATTTATTTTTGTCATGCCTTTTTATTAAAGTATCTATTACCTGACAATGTATTTCTGCCACTTTTGTTTTAGTAAAAATGTTACAGGTATAAATTTTTCTATTTTTGTAAAATCCTTTCTGTGTCTTTTACTTTAAGATGTCTCAGGTAAAATGTACAATTTTGGATTACAGAGTTTCTTGTTTGTGCGTTAGTCTAGTCTGACAATCTTAGTTTTTTAGTTGAATCATTTGGTGCATTTACAGTTTTGTTGCTACAGATATACTTGATTTTCTATTCACTATCTTTTAATTTCTATTTTTCATACTTATTCTTGCTTTTTTTCTATCTTGCCTTTCTTTTTAATATTCCTTATACATTTTTAAAAATGTGACAGTGAAAGCTCGCATTTGTTAATGTAGATAAAGCTCTTTTAGCAGTGCCTATTATAAAAATAAGTGTTTTATTTTAATATTGCAATTATCATTGGGTATTTTTGTTTGTCATTTTATTTTTTCCCTCTATAATTTTAGAAGTTAATTGTTCCATTTTTCAGACTCTTAGTGTTATACTGATGGTTATAGGTTGTTCACTTAACAAAACCTAAATTTAATAAACATTTGTTCTACTGTTTTGAACTATAGAAAGCATTTAACTTATTCAACCTTTTCTCAGTGAATATGCTATTGTTGACACATATTTTAATTCCATTTTTCTAATCTCCCAAAATGTTATTGTTGCAGTTTGTAGAGTTTATAATCTAATTTTTAAATTATATCTATGAATTTCATTGCTTTTCATTTTTTTCTTGTTAGATTTTCCTTATGGATTTACTTTCCTTGTGCCTGAAGCACATTTTTAAAAACATTCTTTAGAAAAAGTCTGCAGGTGATAAGTTTCATCAGTTGGTTGTTCTCCTGACAAATGTCTTTATTTTGACTTCATTCGTGAGAGATGTTTTGTTCCTGGTAAAGGCTCTGGGTAGATGGTTATTTTCTGCAATGCAATGAAGGTTTCTCTCAGACTTCTATTACTTCTGCTAAGATGCTAGCTTCTAGTTTAACTGTTGCTCCTTTGAATGGAAACAATCTTCGAATTCTGGCTAATTTTAATATATTTTCTTTCTCTGTTTACTGCTTCATTATGATCTCTTTTTGTGTAGATATTTTAAAGTCTTTCTGGGTACATATCGGAATTGTTTAAACTTTGTGTTTTTTTATTTCTTCTGAAAATTTTTAGTCACTATAATTTCAAAGATATCCTCAGCCCCATTCTTTCTTTCTTCCTTTTTCTTTTCCAACAGAATCACCAATTATATGTATGTTAGATCTTCTCACACATTCTTCCATGTTTCTTAAGCTCTCTTTTAGATTTCATCTTTCCATTTTTCTTCTCTGCATTCTGAATTATTTCTGTGTATCTTATTCCACTTCACTAAGTTCTCTAGAACTATGTCACATCTGCTATTAAATCTTTCCTCTTATCTTAAAATTTTGATTGTATATTTAACTTCTAATGGTTATGTTGACTATTTTATAAATCATTTTGGTCATCCTTTACATTTTCCTATTCCCTCACATATTAACAAACTTGTTTATTATATATATAATATTCTGAATATTATAAAGGTTTGAAAATTACTCAGAGCACAAACAATACTGTGTGTGCTACAGTTAAGACAGGAAAGTGTTTGACACTTTTCAAGGAATTGAAAAGTAACCTAGCTGTATAGAATGCATGAAGGGTGGAGGACTATGAGTTTTAGGAGATGTGGTTGGAAAAGAAGACAGAAACCGGCGGAGCAAGATGGCCGAATAGGAAGAGCTGCAGTCTCCAACTCCCAGCGCGAAGGACACAGAAGACCGGTGATTTCTGCATTTTGAACTGAGGTACTGGGGTCATCTCACTAGTG
>NW_012116221.1:1134461-1190520 GCF_000951035.1 Colobus angolensis palliatus | reverse complement strand
TATAATAAAAAAATAAAATAAAATAAAATAAAATAAAATAAAATAAAAAAGAAGACAGAAACCAAATTTGCAATGTCTTATAAGCCATGCTGAAAATTTTGAAACTATGAGAAAATATAAACACTCTAAGTTCAAATTGTGTTATTCTATTTTCCTAAGGGTTTTTTTTTCAAATTTCAATTTAGGTCATAGCTATATGGCTTAGCAGAAATTGTTTACCATACAGGCGAACTTTATTTTTAAACTATATAAACACACCTGTGTACATACACACATACACAAATAAATTTACTACTTGAAAAAATGTATTGGAAACTCAGTATGGCAAGTTGCTCTCAGGCAGGAGGAAAGAGCTGTTTGCAGGATTGCATGGACGTTATGGTATTATATGTGAAATTTTAGGTTATTAATCTTTCTATGATTTCAGGTCAACAAATATAATTTTTATGCTTTGCATAGTTCTTGATAGAAAGTAACCTTTAGTATCATTTTTCTTAAACCTACTAAATTATTTCTGCAATAAAATGATGAATTAAGACTCATCTAAAATTAATAGTCTAAGAAACACTCTTTTCCTTTGGATTTTGATTCTTTTGAACCCACTATGTCTTTTGCCTGTGTATTCCGTCGCAATAATAGCTGCATACAGGCTTTAAAGTTGTGTAAATTAAATAGTTACAACAGCTCTGTTTTAAAAACAAAAGAAAGCACGAAATTTGTGTTGAGAAATACATTTGATAGTGACTTATTTATCTATATCTTATTTATACAGACATACAGACAGAATATAGAAACAGATTAGAGTTTGCTTGAAACAAGCCGACTGGTCTGTCTCTATCATGAGGGCCTCCAGCAGCACTCGGGAGTTGCTATGCTGTGTGTGTTCTTAAGTCTGTTCTGCCTCTAGAGTTGGTTGAAACGAATATGATTTATTGCTGAGTGCTATCATACTCTCAAGTCAGAATTCCTCTACAAACCACCCATCCACAGAGTGTTGCTGTCAACAAAGCCAACACCAGACACATTTCAAAATCATTGATTAGCTCCTGGAAATTTGGTGCCTCACCATAATACACTTTAAAGTTTTACTTTTACATCCAAACCTTAAAAATACTACTTAAAGACTAGTTGAAAATAAATGTATTCATAATTAGAGAATAAGTATAGTTACCTTTACAGTATGTCATAAGTGAAGTTCTAGAGACACTACTAATTGTACATGATAAAAGCAATACAGCTAGCAGAGCCTGGACATCCATCTCTCTAGGATAAGGGTGAAGTGTTACTTGGTAGAAGCCAGAGAAGAACTTCTCATGTGGTCATGATTGGGTTAGTTCTCCTATGTCACCCTGCTTTTATGCCACAACCCTTTAACTCCACTCTGATTTATGAATATTTGAGTTAAACTTACTTCCTTGAATCAGAACAAGTATAGTAGCTGCTAACAATTCGGTCCTCTGTCTAGAGTCTTTCATAGCTCGTCATTTAAATAACGGAGATGATCTGTCCCAGATAATCTTAATCCACCTAATTCAACTGTCTTATCTTCCTGCATTTTGTTGTATCATTATACAGCTCTATACTGCAGGCAAGGTTGGTGAGAATGAGCATACAAAGAGGGCACAAAAATATACTCCATTTACAAATGTCTGTGGATATTGTTTCACGCTTTAGCGAGAAAAAATTTAATGAATTTTTGCAGTTCAAAGAGGAGCAAAAACTATCTTCCAGAAATCAGTACTGATATTAGATGGGGTCAGATCTCAGAGGGTGGTAACTCTGGGTACGGGTAGGGGTCAGTGGAGACCCATAGTGACGTCGTGTGCGGCACATTCTCTAGAAGCAGCGTTCACATGAGCCTGATGGGTTTGTGACCTTAGCCATAGCACCCTTAGTGTATCTATCCACACACACACACACACACACACACACACATATGTGTGTATACATATATTATATATATTCTGAGTTTCTCCAAACGGAAAGGTAAGTATTGTTGGGTTGGTTGTGTTTGATGGAGAAACACGTTCCTGGAATAGGAAACCAAAGAAAGAGAGAGAGATCTACCAAAGCGTGAAGGCAGTGTGTGTGCACGGGGCTGTGCGAGAGGGAGACAATGTGCAGTGAACACTAGAACTGGAGGAATGAACTGAACGCTGCCATTCTTTTGTACATTATCTACAACTTCAGGTAGACTCATGTCTGGAATATTTGGGAACAGAAAATTCTCCAGTTGAAACGTTTATATTTTCCATAATATAAACATTATAATATAAACAAAATATAAAATATATTTTCCATAACCTGTGATTGTTTTGCCTAGATGTATCCTCATGGGCTGCTCTCATTGGTCCTAGCATAAAAGCAGTAAAACAGAGGATAATGCATTGTTCAGAACATAAACTCTGTGGTTCATTCAATGGTCTGAGTGTCAGCTCCACCACTGTGTGCCTGTGTCCCCTTACACACATTACTTAAACTCCCAAGATTCAGTTTTTCCCATCTTGAAGATATGAATAATAATAATATCTCTGACAAAGTGTTGTTGAAAGAAAAAAATTCCAAAGAATTATTTAATAAAATGCTCAGTAAATCGTAAGTATGCAGAGCATGTTAGCTACACCTTTTTCATAGTGGGCAGAAAGTTCTAGTCCTGTACATTTTGGGGACATACCATCTCTAACATCCTTATATAAAAAATGGAGGAATAGAATTACATGATACCGTGATCCTTTTGTGGTTAACATTAAATGAAACTATGATTTTCAAATTTTGTAATTGATAGAGAGATAAGCACAATATTTTATAGTTTAACATTTACAACGTAAATGCCATGGGAATGGCTATGCTGTGTTCTTGTACTATTCGGAAGTTTCACATACATTCCATAATATTCTGCTTCTACATTCTTGATCTTTGATAAAAAAAAAAAAAAGTATTGCTTCTTATGCATAACAAAACAGAAAAATCAGTTTATACTGTTTTACAACAAATTGCTGGAAGACATAATTTGTTCACATAAAAGACATAACATGCTCACTCACTATTGTCTATGTTGTCTTTTCATTTTATTACAGTTTTATTGCATGATATTCATCCTACTATAGAATTATAATTGTCCATAATTAATATTTTCTTAGATTGTATTCACTTGAGTTGATGTAACTTTGTAGGTATCTGTCTATATACAAATATAATATCACAAGTTCAGACACTATTGTAATTCATAATCTCTTTTAGCAAGGCCTTCCCCAATGTTCCTGTTATAAATGCTCAATATCTTGTTCATTTTTGTGATATCTCTTGAGAAGCTATCCATTCTTTAGGCTCTTGGTATCAGAAAAGCAATGAATGAATGATGGTATGAAATGGTAAATGTCAGAAGTAATGATAAGGAATATGCTCTATGAAACAACAGTGAATTTTGAAAGTCAGATCCAATTTGTATCTATTTTCTTCACTATTTTACACATGAGATGAGTTATGGATTTGTGAAAAAAACCTTAAAGAAATCAAATCTATGTAAAATATTACAAAATACGAAATTATTTTTGTTGAAGTTCATAAACTTCACAGACTGAGACAAATATCCTTAAACCATTTATATTAACAAGCATTGAATGCAGCAATTCTGTACCACAACATGATATTCCAAATTAAACTTCTGCATCGCAAATGACCTTTATAGCAGTTTTACAGTTCATAAATTCTGTACAACGTGGCTCTGCGGAGTGGTTTTAATAAATCTTGATTGTGCTATAAACCTTAGTATGCACACTTGAAATGGCATTTCCAGTCTTAACAACACAAATGCAGGAATGGATTTTCCCTGCCATATGGAGTATTTGCCATAGAGTCTATCAAATAGTAAGCATGATTTCAGTAATAAGAAGAAAGCTCAAGTTATTTATCATTGACACAGGATAAACAAATTGAGGCCTATTATTTACAGATATTTAGAACAGGTTCAAGAGTCTTAAAGAAAGCTTGCCTACCTTTGGCAAAAGCTAATTCTGTTAATTTTATGAAAATATGAAACTATGTGATGCAGAAAGAGAAGAGTATGTTAAGATATGAATGTCTTCACTCCTTATAGCATGTACATTTCTCTACCCAGCACATTGGGTATGTTTGACTGATGGACTCCAAGTCATTCTATTCCTTCTATCATAATTTTATCTGCCTGGAAGCTTAAGTTTGTGATTATATTTGGAGAAATTTATGAAAATCTCTGTGTTGGCTAAAGACAGCCTATTATTCTACATTCAGCCCTTTGAGATCAAGATAATAGCGTCAACTGAAAGCAAATGAAACTGCTGAAATTTAACTAAACATCAGCTTTACCACTGTGCTCATTATACTATCTTATAAAACTAGAACAATCAGGAGTCTAAACAAATATTATTTGCAGTTTTCAGATGATACTGAAGATGTTAATATAGAGAAGATAATTTTTAAAATGAACTAAAAGGAAAAAGGCAAAGGATTTGGATTCTGTATTTCTTTCTCTTATATTTCCTGCACATCCCCCATATTATTTCAATGTTCCTTTCCCAGACTTCAATTACAGAGATTGTCAGCTTTCTGGATATAGTTTTTATGTCCTTTATCCCTTATGTGCCTCTTTTCTTTCACCTTTTACCTAACAAAATTCTTAAATTTAATCCTTTTGTCTAACTAATCTTCTCTTTCAGATTGTCCATTCTAGTATTTACTGCATCTGTTGGACTTTACAAAATAAAGATTTTAATTTCCAAATCACGTGATGGCTTCTTCATTCTGGGGAACGTATACTGTTTTATATCCTTGAAGACACACAGCACTTATTGACACTTTTCCTAGAGTCCCTATTGACTTTACTTGTTTCATTGGGTCTTAGTCCTTCTTAGTCCCTGAGATGGGCAACTTTTTTGTGCTATTGGTTTGCTTTTTTGTTGTTGTTTTGTTTTAATTTTTAATTTTGTGGGTACATAGTAGGTGTATATACTTATGGTGTACATGAGGTGTTTTGATAAGGATAATAATCGCACCAGGGCACTCGGAATGTCCATCGCCTCAAGTGGTGCTGGTTTTCTTCCAATGTTGTGTATTTGGGGTTGTCTACTCATATTTGTATCTGACAATTTCTTTACATCTTTCTATTACCTTTACTTAAGTCTAAACTGGTAACTGAAAGATGGGACTCGGGTCCTGTGCGGGAGAGATCCTGCCCTTTCTGTGACCAGCAATTACCTGGGGAATCGTCCTGGTCTCTGCTCCAGCTCCGGGTGCGTGTTATAACCAGAGGGTGACCCCAGTTCCGCGTGTGTGTTATAACCAAAGGGTGACTCCAGCTCCGGGTGTGCGTTATAACCGGAGGGTGACCCCAGTTCCGGGTGTGCGTTATAACCGGAGGGCGACTCCAGTTCCGGGTGTGCGTTATAACCGGAGGGTGACCCCAGTTCCGGGTGTGCGTTATAACCGGAGGGTGACCCCAGTTCCGGGTGTGCGTTATAACCGGAGGGCGACTCCAGTTCCGGGTGTGTGTTATAACCAGAGGGCGACTGCACCACTATTTGCTGCTTGGCGTGAATGCTCTTACCAGTGCTCACTTGTATCCTTTTCCATGTAAGTCAGATGACCCAGCTTCTCTAAATTTAGCTCCCCCTTAATCAAGATACATTTCCCGTGGTCCTTCCCACTACTTTCAGCCATGGAGTCTGGACCTTCAGTTACTCACACACCAGCACTAGCTTTAAAAATAGCTTTCTTCGGCCGGGCGCCGTGGCTCACGCCTGTAATCCCAGCACTTTGGGAGGCCGAGGCGGGTGCATCACGACGTCAGGAGATCGAGACCATCCTGGCTAACACGGTGAAACCCCGTCTCTACTAAAAACACAAAAAACTAGCCGGGCGAGGTGGCGGCGCCTGTGGTCCCAGCTCCTCGAGAGGCTGAGGCAGGAGAATGGCGGGAACCCGGGAGGCGGAGCTTGCAGTGAGCTGAGATCCGGCCACTGCACTCCAGCCTGGGCGACAGAGCGAGACTCTGTGTCAAAAATAAATAAATAAATAAATAATAAAAATAGCTTTCTTCAGCACTCGTTTTAGATACTTATTACTTCTGATTTTATTTCTACCTAGATTTGATCCCTGTGCATTTTCTATCTTTCAAAGACCCTATAAAATGTCTATGCCTTAATGACACTATTTATTGTTTTCCCACTCTGCACTGGATTTGCCATATTAAAACTTACCTTTTTTGTCATATTGTGGAATGTGAGGCAAGGAGATATATGACCCTATCTTAATCCAAAGTATTAATTAGTTTACAAACCAGCTTATTAGGATAGTAATCTTGATATCACAGATTAGTATAGTAACCTTGTAATATAACATTTTATTTACTTATTTATTTATTTTTATTTATAATTGAGACAGAGTCTCACTCTGTCACCCAGGCTGGAGTGCAGTGGCTGGATCTTGGCTCATTGCAAACTCTACCTCCTGGTTCAAGCAATTCTCCTGCCTCAGCCTTCTGAGTAGCTGGGATTACAGGTGACGGCTATCATGCCTGGCTAATTTTTGAATTTTTAGTAGAGAGGGGTTTCACCAATTTGGCCAGGTTGATCTCAAACTCCTGACCTCAAGTGATCCACCCGCCTCAGCCTCCCAAAGTGCTGGGATTACAAGTGCAAGCCACTGCACTGGACCTAAAATAGCATTTTGAAACCAGAGATCTTTTATCTTTTACTAAATACTGTGAAAACAAAGAGAGAGAAAAATAAAAGGTCTCTGAACATTGTATGTGTGCCCACTTAATATGGGGCATTTGAGGAGCAGGTGGCAAAGTGAGTTTCATAGAAAACAATTTGAACATTAAATACAATGCAGAAAATCTTGATTTTATTTTAAACTTAATTATTATTTATGTACAACATTTGTCTACACACTGGTATTTGAGAAGTGAGCTTGTATCAAGGAAGATATTGGAAGCAGTTTCATTATATAGTACAATTATTTATGAATGCCAGTTAAAATGTTCTCCTATTGAAGAATATTTGACTCATGAAAATGTTAGATTGATTAAAATACATAAGATTTGTGGTATCAAAATAGAGGATCCATTTCTTTGCACTGTTAAATCATTTAAAGCACTTTTCAATAACTTTACTGTTAGTCTGAGTAGCAAATTAATTCAGTGCTTGTTATATCTAAATGACTCCTCCAATGTAGAAATAAGAAGGTCAGTGAGGGGCATGATGATTTTAATGATATTTGCATTATGAGGAAAGGGAAGCCTGCTAATATATAATAGCCAAAAGATGTCAAGTGGCAAAATTGGGCAAATTATTCTGGAATTGCTTAGAGAAAAATGATTTATTTGTATTGGTACGACATATTACCTTCCTTATCAAGCCACTGCAATCTAGGAAGCTTCCTGAGAGATTGAGTTATGCATAATATAGATTTATAATTTCTTTGTTTACTACCAGAGAGCCTGAGTCATCGTAGAAAATAAAGGTATTCAAATTCAGCAGCTTCTCATTTCTAAATCCATCTTCTCTGAGGAGGTGCAGGCCTAGAGCAGAGATCTTGCAATTTCTTGTTCCACATTAGGGGAGCGTGGTGTGTCCCTGTTTCTGAAAGTGGGTTGTGCAGTTCCTAGTGTGTGAATATTTGTATGGTAGTGATGATGATCCAGTCTCTTACACACAATGTCCAGGTTACGTGGTTCCCAGTCACTCTTCATGATCCATGAATGAGGGAGCCACATGAGCTGAGGTTTCTCAAGAAACTGTTAATAAGAAAAGTCCCCAGCTGGGCCCCAGGTGACAACGAAGTACCTCCCAGGGCACATCACAGCACAGCAACTGAAGGTATTGTGACCTCCGGGGTCCATCTGAGCCTCCATCGGCACGTGTGGCTTGTAGATAAAGCAAGGGTTATCACTTTGGTTCACAACTTTCCTGTTTCCGTCTTTTAACTACAGAGGGAGTCCCAAGTTTCTTCATTTGATTTAAACTCCAAATTTAAAAGAGAGAAGTTTCTGTTCTTTGTCATAACAAAAACAAATTCATAAGCCATGAACAAGGCAAGCTAATCCAGAACTGAAGCTATTCACGACCAGCGCCTCAGGTGGCTACCCTGGCATTTCACCTGCAGTTTGATGTAGAGTCAAAACTGCCGTGGTGACTGCATTACATAAGCATCTCTTTTAACTGCACCTGAGCAGAATAACCCAAATTAGGTGCAAAGAGTTTCTTAAATGTAAAATAGCTTCTTAATTGCTTGTAGTTGATATCCCAAGAAAAGATAAAGGATCATCTGTGATGCACTTTCATTCTATAGAGGAAGAAACACTGCACGAGGAGGACCGAGTAACTGCAGTGGAGCGGCTGCGTAAGGTAATGCTTCTCAAACTAGAAATCCGGAATTACCTGAGGCTCTTTAAAGCAACGATGCCTGGAACTGACTCCCAGACATTCTGATATTTTTGGTATACAATGTGCGTAGAGCCTAAGAATTTTAGACACTCCTAGATAATTCTAGTGTGCAGCAAAGACCAGGGACAACTGGTGTAAGCCACTATCAACATGAATTTTCAGCTGTTCCACTTTCTCGTTGGTAAAAGAGTCACTCACAGATTCCTGCTTTGTGGGATTGGAGTGATTATATAAAGACACTATGAGAATGGACTCGGAAAGGGATAAACTTACATTTAAAGACAAACATTTAATAGTCTTTAACACTCTGAAAATGTTAAAATTTTCTAGATGAGTTTGCAATTCTCATCATGGAGAATTATTGACAGATTTAAATTCTTTAAAACATTGGAGTTGAAACTGTGATTCAAAACGTGTTTCTCCCAATAGTGTTCTCATATTCGGATATTAAGCTATGACTTTCTGACTTATGCAGCAGGGCACAGAAGGGCTCACGCAGGTTGGCAGTCAGAGGTTGGCGCGTTCTCTTTGAATCACTTCGACATCTTAGGCAAATCTGTTAACATGTTTATGCCTCACTGGTTTATAAAATACAGATTGTAATAAATGCCCTATCTCCCAAGTATATGGGGATAATCAAATGTGCCAACAGATGAAAGCCCTTTAAGAAGTAAACTTACTATTAACCTTTTACAAAAGTGAAAATCAGCAGCAGTTCCAGGCTGTGAGACAGGCAGCAGTGTGACGAACAAGAATGAGCTGAAAATGAGTGTTCTTTCTCTTTCTCTTTTTTTCTCCTTAAAGGTAGAGTTATGAAAAAAATGGACAGTTATCTCCTATTAAACAACTCAGCAGCTGATTTATTTATATTCTTTTCTGTACTATTATAAACATAGAAAGCACTTTATAATTTAAATTTTAAAAATTAAACATTGGAATATGCCTTCCAGAATGATAATTGTTTGATCGTCGACACGACAAGTCACGTGGTCTTTCTGGTTCTTTGCTCGCCATCTATATGAACATATGGTCTTTGCTGTCACTGCCATGCTGTCACATTCAAATTCAAGTACCTAATTGATAATATGTTACAAAATAAAAATGACTAAATATTAATGCTGATTGTAGTAGTGGTATTTTTGAATTAAGAAAAATAGGGTTGTTATCTTGCAAGCCAAATGAGAAATTAATTGAAATGAAAAATGTCTGTTAAAATAAGTATAGGCTGGGCGCAGTGGCTCACACCTGTAATCCCAACACTTTGGGAGGTCGACGTGGGCAGATCGCTTGAGCCAAGAAAGTTCAAGACCATCCTGGGCAACATAGGGAAACCCCATCTCTACAAAATATGCAAAAATTAGCCGAGCATGCTAGTGCACGTCTGTAGTCCCAGCTACTAGGGAGGCTGAGATGGGAAGATTCCTTGAGCCTGGGAGACAAAAGTTGCAGTGAGCTGAGACTGCACCACTGCACTCCAGCCTGGATGACTGAGTGAGACCCTGTCTCAAAAATGAATACATAAATATATAAAATAAGCATAAATGTGAGTGTGAGTTTGGCATGGATCTGAAAATCCATGGTCCATTATGCTCAATATTGGTGGATGTTTAGGGAATCAGTCTAAAGTTCCTTCACACAGTGCCTATTTGTCAACATTGATGAACAATTTCCTGATTTTCTTTTCTAGGTTCAATCCACTGATTTTATCTTTTAGAGGCTGTTTCACTATCACTGTCACTGCCTGATTTTAATACGGTGAACAGCAAATCACTCAACTAAGGGCTTCTGATTTTATGCACTATTTTAAATATTTTCTGCAAAATAAAAATGCATATGTATGATGCATATATATATACACACACATATTCATATCCCAGTCTTTACTGTAATGCAACAACAATCATAAAACTCTTTTTAATACGGTTTGTTATTAATGTAAGGAGTGCATTGCTACCTTACGCTAAAATTGATATCCACTATTTCTCATATTTTAGTGGCTTAAAACTACAAGTGTTTTATTTTCACAATATCTTGAGCAGGATTTTGCACAAGGCCTGACAAAGCAATCCTTGTCCCGTGGTGCTGACCAGGATGGCCCTGGGACCTTCAGCAGGTGTGGCCTCCTCGGGAGGGTCCCGCACAGCACTGTTTGCTCGTCAGAGGTCTTCACAGGAGGGCTGAAAGGCAGGGCTCAGGTGGGACAATCCACCCGAACACTGACATGGGACCCCATCAAAGGGCATTCTTGTAGTTGGACTTCTTACATGTCAGTCCTCAGGGGTCCCAGGAAGAATATTCCAAAATTTGGGTTTGGGGTTTTTATTCTTGTTTTTGCATTTTACCAACAGATTATTGTACTTTCCCTGCTATTCTTACGATACATGTATTTTGGACTTGAACTTTCTTTAGCATCTTGGTCTTAAGCTGTAGGTTCCATTTTCCAGATCATTTTAATTCTATTTTCCCTCGACTTTCTATCTCTTTTTATTTACTCTCAAGTCTATGCCAAAGAGTAATATTTTCTAAATAAATGTGGATTGTTCCAGAAACTTCCACTAAATAAGTTTCTTGAAATGACTTCAAAAGCAAATATGTCCTTCTATAATTGCCATATTTACATTCAATGCCAAAAGTCGGCCTATATTCAACAAGCATTTTTAGGCTTCACCATATGCATAATTGGTTGTGCTCTTAGGAGAATTCAAAAAAGGTAGAAGAAATGGTTCCTACATTTTTGTAATGTATAATCTATTGCAAGAAATCAGACAAACATGCAAAAAATAATAGAACTTATTTCTAGTAATAAAGAAAAATGTACAATTTATGCATCAGTGCTATAAAACACAAAACCAAATGAATAGTTTCAGTAGCAAGAGGAGAGGACAGACAGGAATTAAGTCTTGCAGGAGAGGCCCCTGAGCCAGGTACTGACTGAATGCTGGCTAAGTGTGACAGAGAAGAGGGTGTGAACACGCAGCAAGAATTTGAAAAGGAAGAAAGGTGTCTGGGTTATGGCCAAAAATAACGTGATTAATAGTGATAAGAACAATGTTTCTGCAGTGAGTAAATGAAATAAACTGCATTGCAGAAGGTTAAGGGACTTATATGGTACAAGAAAGATCAAATTTACCTTATTTTCATGTGAATTCTGGTAATTTGTTACCTGTCCTTCCATCTGTCTTTATCTCAAGGGAAAAAGAATCATGTCTGAACAAAAATGCATAAGGTCAGGCGCAGTGGCTCACACCTATAATCCCAGCACTTTGGGAGACTGAGGCAGAGACCACCCTGGCCAACATGGTGAAACCCCATGTCTACTAAAAATACAAAAATTAGCTAGGCATGGTGGTGGGTGCCTGTATCCCCAACTACTCAGGAGGCTGAGGCAGGAGAACTGCTTGAACCCGAGAGGAGGAGGTTGTAGTGAGCCGAGATTGCACTCCATCCTGTGCAACAGAGCAAGACTCCATCTCAATAAATAAATAAATAAATAAAATATATATATACACATACACACACAATTTTATATATATGTATACATATATAGTGTATATATAGACACTCGTGTGTGTACACAATTGTGTATGTAATTGTGTATATATACACACACTTGTATGTGTGTACATGGTGTATGTGTGTGTATATGTGTATAATCATATATTTGTTTTTGTATTTGTAGGAGATATATATGTGTGTCTGTGTGTGTGTGTGTATATATATATATATATATACACACACACATATCCCAGAGAACCTGGCTCAGAGGCCTCTGCCCAAGAGTAATTCTTGCTTGCTCTCTTGCTACACAAGCTATTTGGTTTTGTATTTTACAGCACGGATGCATACATTGTACATCTTTCTTTATTACCAGAAATGACTTCTATTATGTTTTGCGTATTTGTCTGACTTCAACATATTACATCTAGCTTATGAATATGTATACATACATTGTGTGTACACATCAGGGTTAATTTCCTGGCATTAACTGTCGAGTTGTTTGACATGAGAGAAATTGTAACCAGAGGAAGTTGTGTACAAGACACATAGGAACTCTGTATTATTTGTGTGGCTTATTTTGGGTCTTACATTATTTTAAAATGAAAAGTTGTATTTTGAAAATAAGAAAGTTTGCCTTTTCCTGAGTATGGATGTAGGTAACCAAAATGCATTGGAAAGAAAATAAAACTGACCGGGTGCAGTGGCTCATGCCTGCAATCCCAGCACTTTGGGAGGCCGAGGCGGGCGGATCATGAGGTCAGGAGATCGAGACCATCCTGGTTAACACGGTGAAACCCCGTCTCTACTAAAAAATACAAAAAACTAGCCGGGCGTGGTGGCGGTGCCTGTAGTCCCAGCTACTCGGGAGGCTGAGGCAGGAGAATGGCGGGAACCGGGAGGCGGAGCTTGCAGTGAGCAGAGATCGCACCACTCACTCCAGCCTGGGCGGCAGAGGAGATTCTGTCTCAAAAAAACAAAAGAAAATAAAATAAAACTAAAGATTATTTACTTGATAATAGGTCTTAACTGAAGATAATATAAGTAAAAAGCTATCTTTTAATTTGAGTAAAGATTATACTCTGTAGGCAGAGCTTCATTCAAGCCATAATTAAGTTCCTAAAGAATAGTCAGAAAAATCTATGTAGATTTTTAAAAAGCAATTCACTTCTGTGCATACATGCAACTTGGGTCAATGTAATATTTTACTGATATGATAAACAAGGGATATTTTTACATATGTTTATAATTACTATATCTTCTTTTATAATACTTAACATATAAACAGAGATCTCCTACTCCTATTTTATCTGGTACCTAAAAGTTATATTGAACTATCTGGAAAATGGAATGAGCTTCAGGATCTTATTTTTATGATTCTATAAATACATTTCTGTTGTTAGGAAACATGCTGATTTCTGCTTTCTTTGGCACTTTTTGTTTGTTTCCTTACAGAGTAACTAATCTTACTACATTTTAAATTTAGGAAACAGAATTTGATTTTTAGCAAAGGTGACATATTTATGAGTTGTTTTGCTGTTTTCTACCTAAGTTGGCATTTTTTAAAGGCCTAAAATAATCACTTGGACTTTAAGAGCTAAATCAAAGCACTTCTTTATGCACTTCTTAGAATTAGACCACTCTTGTAAAAAGCTGTTAAATGGGCTGTTTGCCTAAAATTCTTACTATCTTTGCATCTCCCAGCAACTTTTATCTTCAAATCTGCTAGTGTTCTAGAAGTCTTTATTTCATTATCCACTATCCCCAAAGCTCTTCTACAATATTAGAAAAATGTTTCCCTCCTAAATCTTTCTTCATTCATTTCTCAATTGACAAAGTTAAGACACAAAAATAAGAAGTGATTTTCTTAGAACACTTCTCATTTTCTGCAAGAGCAGGTTATTGTGAGAGCATTATGGCCCTGTTAGCCTATTCAAAAGAGAGAAAAAGGCATATAATACATGTTATGTGCCTTCTAACCAGAGACCAAAAATCCTGAAAGAGTTTTTCCACAGAAGAATATATGCATCCCTGAGATATTGTGAGTCTTGTTCCAGACCACTGCAGTAAACAAATATCACAATAAAGCAAGTCACACAATGTTTTTGGTTTTTCAATGTGTATAAATATCATAGTTATATTATACTGTAGCCTATGAAGTGTACAAAAAACATTATATCTAAAAAATGTACATATGTTAATTTAAAAATGCTTTCTTACTAGAAAGTGCTAATTATCACCTGGGCCTTCAGAGAGTCATAATCTTTTTGCTGTCAGAGGGAGAGTCTTTTCTCATTATTGATGCATGCTGACTGATCAGGTTGATGGTTGCTGAAGGTGGGGGTGACTGTAGCAATTCCTTAAAATAAGACAGCAATACAATTTGCCACATTGGATGACTCTTCTTTCCTGAATGATTTCTCTGTAGCATGTGATGCTATTAGAAAGCATTTTCCCCATTGTAGAATTTCCTTCAAAATTGGAGCAATCTTCTCAAACCTTGTCGCTGCTTTATCAACTCAGTGTGTGGAATATTCTAAATCGTTTGCTGTCATTTCAACAATGTTCACAGCATCTTCACCATGGGAAGATTCTATCTCAAGCAACCACTTTCTTTACTCACTTATAAGAAGCAACTCCTTATCTGTTCGTGTTTTCTCATGAGATTGCAAATTTCAGTCACATCTTTAGGCTCCACTGAGAAATCTAATTCTTTTGCTATTTCTACCAAACGTGCGTTATTTCCTGCACAGAAGTCTTAACCCCTCAAAATCATCTGTGAGGGTTGAAAGTACTTCTTCTAAACTCCATTTAATGTCGACATTTTGACCACCTTCCATGATTCCATGAATCACGAATGTTCTTAATGGCATCTAGAATGGCAAATTCTTTCTGTAAGGTTTTCAATTTACTTTGCCCAGATCCGTCAAAGAAATCACTATCTATGACAGTTATAGCCTTATGAAATATGTTTCTTAAATAATAAGACTTGAAATTAGAAATTACTCCTTGATCCATGGGCTGCAGAATGTATGTTGTGTTAGCAGGCATGAGAACATTAATCTCCTAATATATCTCCATGGTGCTGTCATGGCTGTTGGGTGGCTTGGTGCATTGTCAATGAGTAGTAACATTTTTTAAAATATCTTTTTCCTGAGAAGTAGATCTCAAGAGTGGACTTAAAATATTCAATAAACCATGCTGTAAACAGGAGTGCTGTCATCTGGGCTTTGCTGTTTCATTTATGGAGCATCAGTAGAGAAGATTTTAGCACAATTCATGAGGGCCTTAGGATTTTGGGAAGAGTAAATTAGCACTGGTTTCAATGTAAAGTTGCCAGCTGTTTTAACTCCTAACAAGAAAGTCAGCCTGCTCTTGGAAGCTTTGAGTCAGGCATTGAGTTTTCCTCCCTACCTCTGAGAATCCTAGATGGTATCTTCTTCCAATAGAAGGCTGTTTTAGAAGGCTGTTTGAGTTATCTACACTGAAAACCTTGTTTAGTGTGGCCATCTTCCACAATGATCTTAGCCAAATCTTCTGGATAGCTTGCTGTGCCTTCTACATCATCACCTGCCACTTCACCTTGCATTTTATGTTGTGAAGGTTGCTTATTTCCTTAAACCCCAGGAACCAACCTCTGCTATACTGGAACTTTTCCTCTGCAGATTCCTCACCTCTCTCAGTCTTCATAGAATTGAAGAGAATTAGAGCCTTGCTCTGGATTCGGCTTTGCCTTATGGTAAAACTGTGACTGGCTTAATCTGCTATTGAGATCACTCAAACTTTCTCCATATCAGCAATAAGATGTTTCACTTTCTTCTATTTTTTTGAGATGGAATCTCACCCTGTTGCCCAGGTTCAAAGGCAGTGGTGCGATCTCAGCTCACTGCAACCTCTGTCTCCCTGGTTCAAGGGATTCTCCTGCCTCAGCCTCCCCAGTGGCTGGGACTACGGGTGTCTGCCACCATACCCGGATATTTTTTTGTATTTTCAGTAAAGACCAGGTTTCGCCATGTTGGCCAGGCTGGTTGGTCTTTAACTGCTTTCCTCAGGTGATCCACCTGCCTCAGCCTCCCAAAGTTCCGGGATTACAGGCATGAGCCACTGTGCCCAGCCAGGATGTTTTGCTTTCTTATCATTCATGAGTTCATTGGAGTAGCACTTTTAATTTCCTTAAAGAATTTTCCTTTCCATTCACAACTTGGCTAACAGTGTGGTACAAGAGGCCCAGCTTTTGGTCTGTTTCAGCTTTCAACATGCCTTCCTCACTAAGCTTCATCATTTCTAGCTTCTGATTTGAAAATCAGATGTGCAACTCTTCCTTTTATTTAGACATTTAGTGGCCATTGTGAGGTTATTAATTGGCCTGATTTTAATATGACTGTGTGTCAGGGAATAAAAGGGCCTGCGGAGAAGGAGGGAGGCCGAGGAATGCCAGTCACTGGAGCAGTCAGAACACACATAGCATTTACCAGTGAAGTTTGCCGTCTCATATGTGCATGGTTTGCAGTGTCCCAAAACAATTAGAAAAGTCACAGCAAAAATCGTTCATCATGGATCATCATAACAGATGTAATCATAACAAAAAAAGTTCGAAGTATGGAGAGAATTACCAAAGTGTGACACAGAGACAGAAAGTGACCACATGTTAAAGACAACAACAACAACAACTGTGCCAGTGGACTTCCTCAACACACAATTGCCATAAACCTTCACTCCAGAAAACATGCAGCATCTGTGAACAATGGTGCAGCATCCGTGAAATGCGATGCAGTGTCTGGGAATCTGTGAAGTGTAGTGTCAGTGAAGTGAGGAGCAGTGTCTGTGAAGGGAGATGCAGCATCTGTGAAAGGAGATACAGCGTTGGTGCAGTGAGATGCAGCATTGGTGCAGTAAGGTGCAGTGTCTGTGCAGTGAGATGCAGCATCGGTGCAGTGAGGTGCAGCGTCTGTGCAGTGAGGTGCAGTGTCTGTGCAGTGAGGTGCAGCGTCTGTGCAGTGAGGAGCAGCGTCTGTGCAGTGAGGTACAGCGTCTGTGAAGTGCAGTGCAGTGTCTGTGCAGTGAGATGCAGCATCTGTGCAGTGAGATGCAGTGTCTGTGCAGTGAGGTGCAGTGTCCATGAAGTGCAGTGCAGTGTCTGTGCAGTGAGGTGCAGCATCTGTGCAGTAAGATGCAGTGTCCGTGAAGTGCAGTGCAGCATCTGTGCAGTGAGATGCAGTGTCTGTGAATCTGTGAAGTGCAGTGTCTGTGAAGTGAGGAGCAGCGTCAGTGACATGAGGAGCAGCATCCGTGATGTGAGATGCAGCATCCGTGAAGTGAGGTGCAGCGCCCGTGATGTGAGGTGCAGCATCTGTGAAGTGAGATGCAGCGTCTGTGATGTGAGGTGCAGTGTCTGTGAAGTGAGGTGCAGGGTCTGTGAAGTGAGGTGCAGCATCTGTGCAGTGAGATGCAGCGTCTGTGCAGTGAGGTGCCGGGTCTGTGCAGTGAGGTGCAGCATCTGTGAAGTGAGAAGCAGCATCTGTGAAGTGAGGAGCAGCGTCTGTGAAGTGCAGTACAGTGAAGAACAATACAGCAGGGTATGCCTGCAGTGTTACAGAGGAGATCTGAGCCACCCTAAAGCTCGGGAATAATGAGGGCCTTTTACATAAGCCACAAAGCAAAGGAAGAATAGGGCAGATCCTTAATGAATTTATTTAATGAATATTTATATGTCCTAGGTATTGTTTGGGGCCACTGAGTTTTACTGATTGTAGTTCTTGGATAGTATCTTTATTGTAATGTCTATTTGAGATAAAGGATGCTACTGAAAATCCATTCATTCTTTAATCCACATTTATGGAGTGTATACTGTGTAGCCAGCACTGTATAATAGGAATACAATGTCAAATACTTGAGTAGTTAAGGGCGTATGTCTTGGAGTCAGATTTCTCGTTTTTAAATTCTGTCTCTGCCACTTAGTGTGTAGCCTTGGTTAAGTTTTGTTTTGATTTTCTATCCCTCATTTTATTGATCTGTAAAGAGAGCATAATCATAAGGGCCTCTTCTTATTAGGTTACTTGTGAGTCTTAAGTAAAGTCCTGTGTGTTACCTGTATCGTGAAACCATAATCTCACCCTCAGGAGAAAACAGTGTAATGATAGCACTGTGTAGAGGGCGCAGTGTAAGAGGAGGTAAAAGCCGAGGTGGATACCAAGTGACAGATTTATAAAAATTTCTTTTTGGGGGAGTTTTCAAGTATGGTGAATTCCTGAAGTTCACCAGCCTCCCGAGTAGCTGGGACTACAGGCGCCGCCACCTCGCCCGGCTAGTTTTTTGGATTTTTTTTAGTAGAGACGGGATTTCACCATGTTAGCCAGGATGGTCTCGATCTCCTGACCTCGTGATCCGCCCGTCTGGGCCTCCCAAAGTGCTGAATGTGCTTTCTCCAAAAATAGAGAGGAAAATTCCTTTGTGTGAGACCTCAAGTCTTTAAGGAGGTGTAGGATGGAGTTTTATAGACTAAAATTAACAAGTTCAAATGAGCAAGTGTTACATTTTCAGGAAAGAAAGAGCTGGATCACCTCAAGGTGATAAAGAAGTAGAAAAAAAAGGCATGTGACTTTTTCTAAAGAAAGGATTTTACCTGTGAGTGCTTAACTTCTCTGAATCCTTAACTTCTCTGAAAGGATTCACAGGAAAATAAATTTTTGTTCCCATTATTTTCCCCTGGAAATGGTGTTTAAAAGAATTTTCGTTTATGTTTACATTGAATTTTTTTCTTGTGTGTGTGTATGTGTTTGCATGTAAATGAATCTAATTCACAGTAAATAAGTCTAAGATGTAGTAAAAGGTTTTATATCTACCTATCCTGACTGTAGAGAAATAAGAGCCTTAATCAAGTTCGAACTTTATGCCTCTTCTTTTTTTTTTTTTTTTTTTTTTTTTTTTTACGGGACATGAACAGCTCACAGAGACTGGTTGGAAATGATCTCAGCTCACTGTAAGCTCCGCCTCCCGGGTTCACGCCATTCTCCTGCCTCAGCCTCCGAGTAGCTGGGACCACAGGCGTCCGCCACCTCACCCGGCTAGTTTTTTGGATTTTTTTTAGTGGAGACGGGGTTTCACCGTGTTAACCAGGATGGTCTCGATCTCCTGACCTCGTGATCCGCCCGTCTCGGCCTCCCAAACTGCTGGGATTACAGGCTTGAGCCACCGCGCCCGGCCGCCTCTTCTTTAATGTCCTTTTAGGAAGACAAACTTATCTGAGGATGGAGAGGAGTCAGAAATAAACTCATTCAACTAATACTTGAGTAGCTACTGTTGCCGACAGTATGTTCAAGGTTTTGGTAGCCATCCAAATGATCACTGCTGACAGCTTGGGACACTCACACAGCCTAGTGAATTTCAGTCATTAACAGAAACTGAACAGCTTCTATTATCCTGGAACAGCTTCTGTAATCCAGGTAGTAACCTCTGGATGGCACAATAAGTACTCCTGTGTCCATATGTATACCTCTTAAGTGCCAGGTTTCCATTAGTTGAACCATATTAATTAAGATGTTGAAAGGAAATATGCAATTTATATGCAGCGAATGTAAAATGCTATTCATAAAAGATTTTTGAATACACTTTTTAAAAAGAAATTTAAAAATATTATAGTTGTTTCTTTGAAATAATATGTTAAGTAATAAGTAAAAGCGTCATTATGGTATATAGAAAATCTTAGGGAATTATAAAATTATAGAACTAATGAATGATTTTAGCAATGTCGCAGATTACAAGATTGTAAAAGTTCAATTTTATTTCTTTATTTTAGTAATAAAACATCTGATAATAAAACTAAGAAAATGGCCAGACACGGTGGCTCACACCTGTAATCCCAGCACTTTGGGAGGCCGAGGTGGGTGGATCACGGGGTCAGGAGATCAAACCATCCCGGCTAACACGGCAAAACTCCATCTCTACTAAAAATACAAAAAATTAGCCAGGTGTGGTAGCAGGCACCTATAGTCCCAGCTACTCAGGAGGCTGAGGCAGGAGAATGGCGGGAACCCGGGAGGCGAATCTTGCAGTGAGCCGAGATCGCACCACTGCACTCCAGCCTGGGCAACAGAGTGAGACTCCATCTCAAAAAAATAAATACATAAAAATTAAAAATAAAATAAAATAAAATTGAAAATGGTATTTATACCATTGACCCAGCAACCCCATTACTGGGTGTGCACCCAGAGGAATAGAAATCATTTTCTTATAAAGACACATGCATGTGTTCGTTCACCACAGCACTGTTCACAACAACAAGGACATGGAATCAACCACAATGCCCATCCATGATAGACTGGATAAAGAAAATGTGGTACATATACACCATGGAATACTATGCAGCCATAAAAAAGAATGAGATCACGTCCTTTGCAGGGACATGGATGAAGCTGGAGGCCATTGTTGTTAGCAAAGTAATGCAGGAACAGAAAACCGTACAGCATGTTCTCATTTATATGGGAGTTAAATGATGAGAACATGCAGACACATAGAGGGGAACAACACACACTGGGCCTATTGGAGGGTGGAGGGTAGGAGGTGGGAGAGGATCAGGACAAGTAACTAACGGGTACCAGGCTTCACACCTGGGAGATGAAATAATCTGTACAACAAATCCCCATGACACACCTTTGCCTATGTAACAAACCTGCACATACTGCACATGTACCCTTGAACCTAAAATAAAATTGAAAATATCAGGTATTTACTCTTAAACTGTAATTTCCAATTGTTCATTGGTAATACATAGAAATATGAGTTCTGGTAGCATTTTGGTAGATTCCTTAGGCTTTTCCATGTACACAACTGTCACCTAAAAATATTTCTTCTTCCTTTCAAATTGGTATACATTTTTTTTTTATTTATTCATTGCCAAGTGCCATCTAACTCTGGCAGGACCTCCAATACAATACAGGAAGGAAGTAATAATGGACATTCCTACCTTGTTCCTCAACTTAGGGAAGAAAATATTCTTCTACCATAAGGATGACAGATTCAGTTTCTTGGAAGAGGTCCTTTGTAAAGTTATACAAATTCCTTTCTATTCCTCATGTTGTGATAATTTTTCATCATGAATGGATGTTGAATTTTGTGAATACTTTTTCATTTGTAGAGATTAACATAAATTTTATTATTTTATTGATACGGTATATTACACTGATTTTTAATATTAAACCAACTTCATATTTGTGAGAAATACTCAAGCTGATTTTCCTACAGCATCCTTACTGCATACTTCCAAATAACCCATGAGTTCATGAAAAAAAAGTTACAAATAAAATTAGAAAATATTTTAAATTGAATGACAATGAATGAATCAAAATGCTAAAGGTTGAGGGATGCCGAGCAAACAATGTTAGAGGGAAATTTAGAACTTTCAGTGCATATATTCATACATGATAAAGTCATAAAATCAGTGATGTAAGATTTCACCTTAAGAAATTAGAAGAAAAAGAGAAAAGTAAAACTAATGAAGAGTAAGTAGGAAATTATGGTGCTGAAACCAGTGAAATACTAAATGGACAAAAGCAATAGGGAAACATGAATATAAACCAAAAGACTGTTCTCTGAACAAACAAAAATTGATAATCTACTAAGTAGACACATCCTAAATTAAAATGGAGGGACATTACTATGTATCCAATAGATAATTTTTTTAAAAAAACAGCACCAATAACTACATTTCAATAAATTTGAAGCTTGCAGGATGTGAAAAGTTTCTCAAGGGAGCAAATTACCAAAAAGAGAAGTTAAGGAAATTGAATTTATAACTAAAAACATTTCCTCAAGCACTTCAAATGTAAGTATGAATTATATCAAACGTTGAAGGCAGAAGTCATCTCAATTTTATACAGACACTAGCAGAAGATAGAAAAGCATATTTACTGTATTAGTTTTTGAGACCAACTTAGGCCTCATGGCAAAACTAGAAAAAGATGTCAGAAGGAAAGAAAATTACAAAGCAATACAGACTCCTCCTGAACAAAGACACAAAATCCTCAACAAAATATTAGCAGAGAAACAAAGTGTTTTAGTGGACACTGAACACTAGTCAGCTGTAGCAGGCAGGCTAATGATCCTGCAAAGATGTTCACGTCCTAGTACATGGAATCCTTGAACATGTTACATGGCAAGAAAGCCTTTGCAGTGATAAAGGATTTTTTTGGTTTTTAGTAGAGATGGGGTTTCACCATGGTAGCCAGGATGAGCCATGATCTCCCGACCTCATGATCCTCCCACCTTGGCCTCCCGAAGTGCTGGGATTACAGGGGATTTTGTCTTTGTGAGAATTATAGTTTTCACTGTGCATTAATCGATTCATCTCGGTTCTCACTGTGCATTGGCCAAGGGTTGGTTTCTTGAATTAGGAAGTGTTAGTCGCCTGAAGGTGACCACAGGGGACCCAAAGGGAAAGTTCCCTGCATGTTTCCAGTGGAAAGGGTGTGGATCACCAGCTTTCTCACTATTGTCTCTTGTAGTCTGTGCATTCTTAAAGCCATTGCTGGAGAAAAAAATTATTTAAGCTCATACTGAAGAATCATATATACATGTATCTCAAAATCTTATCTTTGAATACAAAGAAGACAGTGAATTATTTATTCACAGAAATAATCTCCAAAGGGATCTTTTGCAAAGGGACACCTTGAATAAAAAGAAAATCATGCTTTGATCAGTTGACTGACTGCGACAGCATTCTCTAGGACACATAACAATTAGCTCTGTGTTTCTTACAGTGGTGATTGTCTGCCTGCTTTTTAAAACAAGTGCTAATGTTTTAATGTTTTGTTTTCAGTAACAGTTTCACCATACTTGAAAACTCCCCCAAAAAGAAATTTTTATAAATCTGTCACTTGGTGAAATTTTATGTCTTCAAGTCTTCCAAAGTTAACAAGTAGCAATTTTCTTTGCTTAGACTATTTTCAATACTTAAATTTTTAAATATTCTGCTGCAGAACAGGTATGAATTTAGAAAGCCATAATAAGCAATTCAGATTGTAATCTTAAAATGTCCTTCACTCAACAGGATATTATTTAATCTAGTTATATGAATACAAAATACTAACTTTAAAAATGTACTCTGGTGAAAGTAGTCAGAATTATCTTACAGAGAAAATAATATATTTGTAAAGGTAATAATTCTGGTTCTCAATGACAGATTTTCCTATAATAAGCATTTAGCTAAATGCCATTGTAAAATTAATTATAGATGGGTGGAAATTAATAGCATGTATAATGCTGGTCACAAGTCATCTTGATGTCTGTTACTAATTGCAAATCCCTGTTACTTGTAAAATTAGAAGTTAAATACTAGCGACTTTGCTCTAATTGGGAAGATCCAAAGGGGTCTTGCCTGAATGCAGCACATGTCTGAAGCATTCAGATGGAAGCTAGTTGTGCAGGCATGCTGCCTCAGGGCATGTGTTCCTGAGCAGCGGGACTCCGGCAAGGACTACAAGATACAAACTGCAAGCATAGACATGTGTCAGGGAGTTGAAAATGAGTGCTCATGAGGCAGAAGTTAGACAAACATTCACTGGCAAAGTTACAAAAAAGAGTTAAACACAAAAACATACTCTAGAAATCCTGGTAATCAAAATCAGATCTGAACACACGCCATTTATTTGATGCCAATTCTACCACACTTACAATTGAGCTCATGTAAACTAGACATATGGAAATTGCTCATTTAGCCAAGGAACTTGATGTAAATGATGTTAACATTGCTGACAGAGCTGTGTGGTTTTTAACCCAATTGAGGATGTGTTTGTCATCTTATTTCTGTAACTCTAACAAAATAGAACAAATTTTATTTCACTTTTTTAAATAGAACTATGTAGAAGAATGATCATTCCTCACCTCCCATGACTGGGATTCAAGGAGAGCTGTTCTCAACCATCTGCACGTGTTTGACTGTTTCCTGATTGATCACTGCCTTGTCTGCATCCCCTGGGAACAGTTCTAAAATACAAACTGGAAGTCAGGAGTCAGCGGATGCTGCGTCTGTGAGACACAACTTCAGATCTGACTCAACTCTCCCTAGAGCTGCTCTCCTCGAAGATCTTTGTCCTCAGAAATTGTCAGGAGAATCTCAATTTGGCACTACCTGATGCTCCAGAGTCTAGGGAGTCATCAGGCACTAATTTGGGGTTTTTTTAAGTTTGAATCACAGTTGATTTTGAAAACGATGGAAAGCTGTCAACTAAAGGAAGGTCTGTCGCTCTTTTTATTTTTGCATTGTCTTCAGAAGGAGGCCTTCCTAGAATCCTGACTAGAATTAACTAGATCTGAAAGGAAGGCACGATTTGAAAAGCAGAGGTTTCTACCTAAGCCTTGATGACAAGGGTTCTGAGGATGCTGTGTGCACGAAGGGAAAACTCCACCTAAACAAAGTAACTCAGTTTAAATGTAGGTCAGGAGTGATTTGCAATGACACTGCTTCCTCATATCCTGAGTGTGCCAGTTGGGAAGGCATTCTAGATTTTTAAAGTATATAGCAAATGTCCAGGACTTTCCGAACAGTCCCAATTCCCTTTGAGAGAGAAGAACCAACGCTGTTTTGTATTAGAGTGGTTCTCTACCTGTCTTTCAGCAAACGGTCTTAGAACCTTAGAAGATTTGGTAATAGTCTAAAAATACAGTCAGACATTTCTATTGCAGTTTTATTATAAGTTTGTAGCTCTCTGTGAACCCCACAAGAATTGGGGAATTTGCAACACGTATAACCCGACTAAACAACCAAGAAGTTTTAGTTTAGACACCGTCCAGGAGAGCTGTTGTGGGGTTTTTGCAAAGACAAGGGAGATGCAGACCCTGCCTTGGACTTCCTCCTCTGGGAGAAACAGGGAAGGGCCTGGGCTCCATGAAAAGGGTCTCACAGGAGTTGGAGGAGGACGTGGATGTGGTCATATTGTCCGCGCAGAGTGTTTGGAAGCCGCAAGCAGATCCTGTGGTTTCAGCAGCTCCCATTTCCTGGACGAGCAGAGGGAAAAAGATGAAGAGATCAATAATAGGTTTGATAGAAGTTCAAATATGCCTTAAGAAGTTGTCTCTCATAGAGTATACTTCATTAAAGAAAGAAATTTAAAATACAGACTTTTTCTTTGTTCAGACAATCGGAGCAAACAGAGAACATCCACTGTGGTTAGGTCCTGTGCGGTCACACAAAGCAGTTTACCATAGACATGTACAAAAGAAAAGCTTTCTGTGTGTCTGACAAGAAGTGTATTCGGCTATTTTTTTCTTTCAAACAACGCTCATTACTTGACGTCATGATTTATTGAAACTGTATTAGGGATACTGCAAGTGAAATGGTTCCCAAGGTATATAGCACTTAGTAAATATGCAGTGTGCGTTGATTTTATTCTATTATTGGAATGAGCTAGAGGAGGGGGCTGGAGAAGGCGAAATAGGAAAAAGAGAAGAGTGGAGAAGGTCAAGCTTCTTTGTGACTGTGAAGTATTTCCTGGGCTGATCCTTTCCTTCCAGCTGAGAGCTGACCCCTGGCTCTCATGCATGGACTGGCAGCTTCTTCACTCTCAGCCTTGAGGCCACCTCTTGAGAGGCCGAACCTTCTGCTTCACAGCAGTCTGAAGCACAGGCTTAGGGCTAGTGCAACCACCGTGCAACTGGTTCCTAGAAAATATATCTATAATTTGCATTTTGTATATAATTACATATCAAATCGGTAATTTCTAACTGCTCACTTTTCAAAGAAAAGCAATGTCATATCCTCTCTGTTTTGTTTTTTGTTTTTTTTCTTTTTTTGAGACGGAGTCTCGCTCTGTGGCCCGGGCTGGAGTGAGTGGCGCCATCTCAGCTCACTGCAAGCTCCGCCTCCCGGTTCCCGCCATTCTCCTGCCTCAGCCTCCGGAGTAGCTGGGACCACAGGCGCCGCCACCACTCCCGGCTAGTTTTTTGTGTTTTTAGTAGAGACGGGGTTTCACCGTGTTTGCCAAGATAGTCTCGATCTCCTGACCTCATGATTCTCCCGCCTCAGCCTCGAAAAGTGCTGGGATTACAGGCGTGAGCCACCGCACCTGGCTATCCTCTCTGTTTTTAGTATAAGTGTTTTCATTGCTATACTCTGGAGTTCCTGGAATACAGATTCTATTTTTTTTCACAGGCTTTTCAATAGACTGAAGAATTGAAGGATTTTACACTCATCTTGTTATTTATTTGAATATGCACAAGAAACAGTGAGTTTTCATTCTTTGTGATGTGAACGTATAAATACTGGCTGATTTACTTGATATTACTATCTTTAATTCTCCTTAAAATATCTTAGAGATTTTTCTCTTCTGATGTTATAATATTAATTTATGGCAAAAACATTTTTTCAATATTTCTTTACTGAATATAAACAACAAACTTTTAAAGACCAATAAATAAAATTAAAACCTCCTTTTTCTAATTCAGTAAGGCACATAGTAGACATTGTTCTTGGCCATACTGAATCACAGCACTGTGACCTCTCGTGGGTAGTCATATCTGATACGGAGCCACAGCACTGCAGTCTCTCATGGGTAGTTAAATCTGGGTGTCTAGTCGATTAAACACGTTTATTTTTAATAACATTATTTTTCAGGGAGCTATAAATAAGACACAAACATTTTCTTTAACAATTTTAGAAGAAGGGGCAGGTATATGTGAACATGTATGCTTTTACAACTTACAAAAAAAACTATATGGAATTTTTTTTTTTCACTACTGTAGAAGTAAAAGTATCCTAGATTTGGGTGGTGATACAGTTTCACCCTCATCCTGAAAAAAGCACAACTTTTGAAAGAAAAATATACATCCCGTAGACCTCAAATGTAAAGTTGGCATTTAATAATAGATGCAATTTCTCTACTACTAAAGTTTGATATCTCAAACTAATATGCTCATTCCTGAAGGATTATTTTCCCAAAACACATTGGGGCCAGCGTTCTGTTCGGCATAGAAGGGTCCATCCATAGTGTGTTTCTCGCAACTCCATCCAGTCACCTAATTAACAGACCAGACGGTGTCGGAGGCAACTATTCTTTCCCTTAAATGAAACATGTACCACTATTTTACAAGTTCTTATCAGATACTATGGGATGTGATTTGCTTCAAGCTGTGAGGCAAATCTGCAATCCAGTTAAAATCACCATGAAAGTTTATAAAGCAATTTGTGGTCGGCAGTGAAAAGTGCTGGGTTGATCTCTAAATAAGTAAAAATGTTGCCCCTGAGGGTAAGAAGTAGACGATAATGTACAGATGATGTTCTGCCTTTTTTTGCATCTGCCAGTGGGTGCAATTTTAAATAAATTAATCCAGCACTCCTATGAATGCCATGGGTATTGCAGAACTTGTATTTCTAATTTTCATTCATTAACACACCTTTTTTGGCTTCATTTTTATAACACATGCATAACTTGGCCAAGATATTATTAGGTTTTAGTTTCTTAAAATGTGTATGTTTTTAGGCCAACCTCACTAGGTGAAGAACGTTGTCTCTCAGTCTCCAGGCCGGACCCCACACACCCCCGCCCAGAACGTGTGCGAGCCTCTAAGGAGCAATGAGCAATGGGGACACCACCACTACTCGTTACTGAGTTGGCCTACTCACTGCTTCTTTTTTTTTTTTTTTTTTCAGACGGAGTCTCGCTGTGTCACCCAGGCTGGAGTGCAATGGTGTGATCTCGGCTCACTGCAACCTCCACCTCCTGGGTTCAAGCGATTCTCCTGCCTCAGCCTCCAGAGTAGCTGGGACTACAGGCACCGCCACCACGCCGGGCTATTTTTGTATTTTTCGTAGAGACAGGGTTTCACCATGTTAGCCAGGATGGTCTCTATCTCCTGACCTTGTGATTCACCTGCCTCGGCCTCCCAAAGTGCTGAGATTACAGGCGTGAGCTCACTGCTTCTTTAAAATTGCCCTTGACTTTTGGGAACAACATTCTTTTAAAGTTAGCTCTTTGTTTTCCACAGGGCTGGTGTGTGCTACTCTATATTTTAGCTTCCATCTTTTCATCATTTACTCACAAGGCAGCCCATCATCCAAAATAATACAATTAGATAAAGGCTCAGCTAAAGAGTAAATATCCCTGTATGGGAACGCTGGAAAGCTGGCCAGCAAGATTTCCCCAGAGGCGTGCGCAGCTCACTCGAATTCTAAAAACATTTCAGCTAAATTACATAGGTGCCAATGTTAAGGTGAAAAAATAAGACCTGACACATTGATATATTTCAAATCTGTATTTACCATATGGACTCCTCATGTTAGCACAAATAAGATGTTACTTGTCATCACTAAAGGAAATAGGTGACAACAGTAACAAGTACTTTTATATTGATACTCGTGAAGCTTTGATTACATGCTAACAATTAAAGCTAAGATTTCATTCCCATGAGAGATCCAGTCAAAGCCTAAGGATGCCAAGTGTTACCCTATCCCAATTAACTTTACCAACAGAATTTGAGGAATCTGGGTTTAATATATTTTAACCACAATTCTCTGCTGAATGACCCTGGTTGAGCTGTTTCTACTTCTCCAAGGCTTGGTTCAATGTCTTTGGCAAATAACCCACTCCTGTGGCTGTGCCAGTTGGAAGGTAAAAGTTGAGCCTATTGCCCTTTTTGCTGACCTGTTATTAAAGCATTTGATGTAGGTTTCAGCCACTTCACACACTGTCATCCAGCCCTTAAGGAGTACTGAGGTAATCTTTTACCAAAACGAAGTAACAGGAGAGGTCTTTTCATGCATAATACGCTATGCTGGAAGCATATTATTTGAAGCTGGAAGCGTCTTTGAAGACTTGAACTCAGGATATCTCAGTCACTGAGAGGTGCCAGTGGCAGAACTCGAAGATACTACTCCAGTCTACAGCACAAGCTGCTTGTATCTTTTCACTTTCTAACTGGAAGTAGCCTTTACCAATGGCTCCAAAGTCTGCTGATTTGCAAGCCACCCTTGCAGGTGAATGCTGCAGCTTGTCTCAAGTTCTAGGGACTTGCCTCCCAAATGTAATTTTAATAAAACATGAATCAAATTTTGCAAAGAGTTTATAAAGCAGCCCGGTCGAGTTAGCACAACTTAGTTTTAAGAGGCTTTCCAATACTTACATGGTGCTTGTAGAAAAAAATCAATGCGACTTTAAGTCAGAAACCAACAGCGGCATTTCTCACTGTTCCTTCCCATCTAATGCTTCACACCTATTTGTTCAGTCTGGTTTGGGTTGTTTGGTTTCTTTTGGATTCCTGACTCTTATAGTATATTGTTTGCCCACCATGCTATTATTTTTCATTTTCAAGAATTTATCTTAAATAGGCATCTTTTAA
This sequence comes from Colobus angolensis palliatus, assembly GCF_000951035.1. Taxonomy (NCBI): domain Eukaryota; kingdom Metazoa; phylum Chordata; class Mammalia; order Primates; family Cercopithecidae; genus Colobus; species Colobus angolensis. The sequence continues at coordinate 1,161,277 of NW_012116221.1, read as the reverse complement.
ATAAGCATTTGTATATATATATGTATGTATATATATGTGTATGTATATATATATATGATGGTCCCGATATATGTTGGTCTAGTGCAATATTATCCCAAATGTAATATTATGGATTAAATCGGTTTCCCTGGATTGACGAATACACTAAGCCATCATGTATCACATTGTTTCTTAAGGAAAACCTGCTGTGAATTCAAAACGATCCAATTTTAAGTGGAGTAGTGGAGATCCTAAGTCTAGGATCCTTTATTAATGCCATGTTCCCTCTTCGCATAATGCTAATTACTTCCTATGGGAAGCCTGTGTTTGCTTAACTTTCTGTTAAGTTTATTTATTGTACTTAATTTTTTTTTTTTCAAATGGAGTCTTGCTCTGTCACCCAGACTAGAGCGCAGTGGCACAATCTCTGCTCACTGCAACCTCCATCTCCTGCATTCCAGTGATTCTCCTGCCTTAGCCTTCCAAGTAGTTGGTATTACAGGCGCCTGCTACCATGGCAGGCTAAGTTTTACATTTTTGTAGAGACAGGGTTTCACCATGTTGGCCAGGCTGTTCTCAAACTCCTGACCTCAAGAGATCTGCCCACCTAAGCCTCCCAAAGTGCTAGGATTACAAGTGTGAGCCACCACACCTGGCCTCTCTTAAGTTTATGACCTGCAAATTCCATCCATAACGTATAGTTACAATTTTCTTGTATTTTTCATTTAATGCACCAAAATAAAAAAATTATATTTCATTTTCTGCTGGTTATTACTTAGAGGCTGGATTCATTTTGTAATCTACTCCCTAAGTTGTCCCTTTGACTATTTTTAAGTTTATTTACCTACTCTGAAGTGTGGAAGGTGAGAGAAATGAATTGGCACAGGTGAAATCTAATCGTAGATAACAAAACTGCTGCTAATAAAAATGCTCAAATAAACCTCAAGCTAAATAAGACTCTGCCCCCAGCAAAAATAGAACTTTAAAACATGCTGTGCTACCATTAATAGGAAAAAAATGTAAATTTATTCAAAAAGTATAGTAGAGAAAACTGTAAATATTTTCTGAAGAACTCAAAAGGAATGGAAGAAAATTGTGTAATCAAAATTCATGATATGACTATTTAAGAAGTAATCAACTGAGCTTGCAAAACATGTATTGTAGTTTAGAGATTTTTGCCGTTTTTGCACTTTCCTACATTTTTTGAAATAAATATATAAACAAATAAATATACAATTTCAAATTATGACTATTAGTATGAATATTTTAAAAGGTGAGAAAAGAGCCTAAGGAAGCGTGGTTTTCCCATGATGGCCTTTCCTGGCCATCCAAACTAAGAATTAATTCTTCTCTCAATCTCACACATCCATCTTTCTTTACTTTTTTGAAACAAACAAACAAAAAAAAGATAAACAAAAAGCTGGTTCTTTGAAAAGTTAAATAAAACAGATAAACCATTAGACAGATTAACCAATAAAAGAAGAGAGAAGATCCAAATAAGCTCAATTAGAAATAGAATGGGAGATATTACAATCAATACCACATAAAAACAAAAGATCATTCAAGGCTACTATGAACACCTTTACGTGCATAAACTAGAAAAAATAGAGGATACAGATAAATTCCTGGAAATATGCAAGCTTCCTAGATTCAACCAGGAAGAAATAGAGACTTTGAACAGACCAATAACAAGCGGTGAGATTGAAATGGTAATTTTAAAATTGTCACCAAAAGAAGTCCAGGACCAGACGGATTCACAGCTGAATTCTATCAGACATTCAAAGAAGAACTGATACCAATCATATTGACGCTATTCCAAAAGAGAGAGAAAGAAGGAATCCTTAAATCATTCTATGAAGCCAGTATTGCACTAATACCAAAACTAGGAAAGGTCATAACAAAAAAAGAAAACTACAGACCAATATCCCTGATGAACATAGATGCAAAAATCCTCAACAAAATCCTAGCTAACAGAATTCAACAGCATATCAAAAACATAATTCACCATGATCAAGTGGGTTTCATACCAGGGATGCAGAGATGGTGTAACATTCACAGGTCAATAAATGTGATACATTATATATATACCATTAAAAACAAAAATGACATGATTATCTCAAAAGATGCAGAGAAAAACATATGACAAAACCCAGCATCCCTTTGGGATTAAAACCCTTAGCAAAATCAGCAGAGAAGGAGCATACCTTAAGGTGATAAAAGCCATCAGCCAACATTATGCTCAATGGGAACAAGATATACTGGAACAAGACAAGGATGCCCACTTTCACCACTTCTATTCAACACAGTACTGAAAGTCCTAGCCAGAACACTCAGACAAGAGAAAGAAATAAAGGGCATCCAAATCAGTATAGAGGAAGTCAAACTGTTACTGCTTTCTGATGACAAGATTGTATACCTAGAAATCCCTGAAGACTCAAACATTCCTAGAACTGGCAAATGAATTCAGCAATGTTCCAGGATACAAAATTAATGTGCACACATCAGTAGTACTGCTATACACCAACAGCGACCAACCTGAGAATCCCTGAGAATCAAATCAAGAACTCAGGCCCTTTTACAATAGCTGCAAAAAAAAAAAAAAAAAAAAAAATTACAAATATACTTAAACAAGGTGAAGGACCACTACAAGAAAAACTACAAAACACTGCTGAAAGAAATTGTAGATGACACAAACAAATGGAAACACACCCCATATTCATGGATGAGTAGAATCAACTTTGTGAAAATGACTATATTGGCAATATTCAATACAAATTCAAATTCAATACAATTTCCATCAAAATGCCACCATCATTCTTCATAGAACTAGAAAAAGCAATCCTAAAATTCATATGGAACCAAGTAACACCTACATAGTCACAGCAAGACTAAGCAAAAAGAACAAATTTGGAGGCATTCCATTACCTGACATCAAACTATACTATAAGGCGACAGTCACCAAAACAGTATGGTGCTGGTATAAAACTAGGCATATAGACCAATGGAACAGAATAGACAATCCAGAAATAAAGTCAAATACTTATACAGGCAACTGACTTTGACAAAGCAAACAAAAGCATAAAGTGGGGAAACGACACCCTATTTAACAAATAGTGCCAGGATAATTGGCAAGCCACATGGAGAATGAAACTAGATCCTCATCTCTCACCCTGTACCAAAAATCCACCCAAGTTGGATCAAATACTTAAATCTAGTACCCCAAACCATAGAAATTCTAGGAGATAACATTGGAAAAAACCCTTCTAGACACTGGCTTAGGCAAAAACTCCCTGACAAAGAACCCAAAAGCAAATGCAACAATAAAAAAGATAAATAGATAGGACTTAATTAAACTAAAAAGCTCTACACAGCAAAAGAAATAATCAGCAGAGGAAACAGACAACCCACAGAGTGGGAGGAAATCATTTCTATCTATACATCTGACAAAGGACTAATATCCAGAATATACAAGGAACTCAAATCAGCAAGAAAAAACAAATGATCCTATCAAAAAGCAAGCTATGGACATGGATAGACAATTCTCAAAAGAAGATATACAAATAACCAACAAACATATGAAAAAATGCTGGATATCACCAATTATCAGGGAAATGCAGATCAAAACTACAATGTGATACCACCTCACTCCTGCAAGAATGGCCATGATGTGGTTTGGTGATGTCCCCACCCAAATCTTATCTTGAATTGTAACTCCCACAATTCCCACATTTCATGGGAGGAACCCAGTGGGAGGGAATTTAATCATGGGGGCAGATCTTTCCCGTGCTGTTCTCCTGATAGTGAAGAAGTCTCACAAGATCAGATGGTTTTAAAAATAGGAATTTCCCGCCAGGTACGGTGGCTCACGCCTGTAATCCCAGAACTTTGGGAGGCCGAAGTGGGTGGATCACAAGGTCAGGAGATCGAGACCATCCTGGCTAACACGGTGAAACCCCATCTCTACTAAAAATACAAAAATTTAGCCAGGCGTGGTGGCAGGCGCCTGTAGTCCCAGCTACTCAGGAGGCTGAGGCAGGAGAATGGCGTGAGCCTGGGAGGCAGAGCTGGCAGTGAGCCGAGATCATGCCAGTGCACTCCAGCCTGGGCGACAGAGCGAGACTGTCTCAAAAAAAAAAAAAAGACTACACATTGGTTACAGTGTATATTGTTCGAGTGATGGATACACCAAAATCTCAGAAATCACCACTAAAGAACTTATTCGTGTAACCAAACACCACCTGTTCCCCAAAAACCTATTGAAATAAGAAAACTAAAAGAGGAAAAACGATTGAAGGAATGAGTGTTGAATGTGCATGTAATTCAATGGACACTGTTGGCAACTGAAAAACTGTATGCAGTCTCATATAAAGGATAAAAAAATGAAGAGAGTTGTTTTGGATTCTGAAAGGTTGTGCAAGAGATGTTTAATAAAAGGACCTCACAGGACCTAGGTTTTGTAATAGAGAGGTAGAGGAGACGGTGGACTGAAGTATTAGAAGACAAATAATCGACAGAGCCATTAAGAAACATAAGTCGTAGGTGAAACTGAGAGCGCCCACTCTGTGGAAATGAATCTGGTACCCATAAATAGTTGATGGAGTTCCTCAGAAAGAAAGGAGGTTTTATTTGCATTAGATATGTATTATAAAACTAGGACCTTGTTTTTAGAGATGACAATGTAATTGTGAGAATATCGTTCATAAAAGAAGAAATATAAATCCAACTCCTACAGCATTGATAAGAATATACATTTATTTCCCAAGAATTTCATGGTGAGAAGAAACACAGGAGGCATATCAAACATCAAACCAAAATATCGCAGTGTCCCTGGGCTTTTCTCCTCTTTACAAATATCCTCACCCTTTTAGAATGACTTTAAATCTCTCGATTCTCTCTTCCATGTAAACACATTTTAGCTTCTGTGACTGTCACTCTAATCCCATTATCCTCTTACTGAACTTCAAATTTTACTGTTAGGCCTAATGTTTTTCTTTTCTATTTTTTTAGATGGGTAAATCCAGCCTTATTTTGCTACTCCAATGTCATCTGCACTCATCACCTCAGAATTCATTCTTTTTTAAAAAAAGACCTGAGAAAAAGAAAGAATGATAAGTAGCTACTAAAGCAATTTAAGTGCTTCGCACCACATTTGAAATCTACATATATTATAGAAAGTGTGCTGAAGGGAATCAATGCACTCACCTTGAAATTTCTAGATGCTGAAGTTCTGTTTCTGGAGAATAAGGCAAAAAAGGAATCTGCATGAAGGCCCCAAAATCTTCGAGAAGAATTCATGAAAAGGACTTTTAGAATGGGGGTACATACTTAAAGAATGAAGCTAAGCTATTAAAAGAAAAACAAAACAAAACAAAAGGAAAAAGCAAAATCAAAAGGAAACAAAGGAGCTAATAGAGGTCCCCACTTATTTGGGCAAAAAAGGTGATTTAGGTTCGACAGTTGTGGTTGATTGTGACTAGTTAGCTATTGAAGAGATAAAGAGTTCTGATTGTGACACTGAGTAGACTCAAATGAGGGGAAAAAAGAACCGAAATAGTCACAAATTCTTGAGTAAATAGTTTCAATTACTGGAATGACCATGATGCTGTTTGAGATCTTAATAAATAGTTGTATTCAATGCTGAGAGGACTCCATCCCCTGGAATTTATGAGAAAAAGGAACACAGTTGCAGGGCTGGATACAAGAGTAGCTCAGTGAGGGCACATGTCAAAGTCACCACTGCACCAAGGACAGAAGTGTGGCCATGTGTGACAGCCCGTCATTTTCATGACCTTCGCACGTCTTCCTTAATCTTGATTAGTATTCTCAAATTCAATCTAATTTCTCACTCAGTGAGAGGCCTTCACTTTTCAAAAATTCTTAATCTTTGGGATAGTTAAGAATGATATTTAGGGTAGAAGAAAGCTTTCTAAATTGTCTAAACTTATTACACAACATGTACATTGTTATTCAGATCCATTATGTTAACATCATCTTTATACAATGCTGAATTATTAGTGATGTTGATGAATTCATACTAAGTGAATCCAAACATCGATTTTTCTAAACATCTGTGATTTTTCCAAACATTTGTGACTTTTTAGATCTGCTGACTGCCTTTTTAAATGCTTTGGGACCTGCTAATCAGGTCACTGCCATTTTTTGTTTTGTCAGTCTCTCTCCCTCTCTGTCTATCTCTGTCTCTCTCTCCATATATAAATGGGAATGTATATATATGTATATATATATATATCTGTTATGGTCTGAATGTTTACTCCAAAATTCATGTGTTGGAAATTTAGTTTTCCATGCAACAGTGTTGGGACATGGAGTTTAATGGGAGGTGATTCGGTCATGAGACACTGCCCTCATGAATGGAGTCATTCCACTAAAAAAAGAACTATTCTGCTCCTCTGCCATATGGGGGCACAGCATCCATCTCCTTGTTGTCCATTTGCCTTTCGCCGTGTAAGAATTCAACAATGAGAAATACACTTCTATGCTTTGCAATTACCCAGTCTGTGCTATTCTGTGACAATGCACCAACAAACTAAGACATGATCCATGTCTGTCTGTCTGTCTGTCTATCTGTCTATCTACCATTTATCTATTTGCCTTGCTGTTTTTCTTCTGAAATGAGTTTTTAAATGTATTGAAGGTGGGTCAGCATTTTACTATGTTTGTTTGAAATAATTTTAAAATAAGAATACGATTCAAATGAAAGAAGAACGAGTTCTTTAATAAGTAAAGTGTTTGCATTTCAATGCAAGCAATTTTTGAAGTGGATTTTGCCTAAAAGTTACCTCTCTCTCTCGCTCCCTCTCACATACATATTTATAATGCCGTCATCCTAGGGGACCGCTCATAAAATAAACATTGTGGACAACCTCGTCTCTCTTTGTTAAAAATATTACTCTAGTTAAATGCACCCAATGTGTATTAAGCTTACAACATTTGTCAATATATTACTTTTTTTGAACTTAACAAACCAGAATTTAGCGTACATTTATTGCTGGTTTTTATTTAGTTAAAATAACATTGATTTGTGAGTTTAATGTAAAATTCATAAAAGACACATTTTTTTCTTCCTCAAAATTAGTCACAATTAATTGAAGTCACTATGTTTACTTGCTATAATTATACATTAGGTAGATGAATAAACAAGAATTATATAGTTTGAACACATGGTTAAAAGTTCTTTAAAACTACATCTGTGTTTTTAGAAAGAAATTGTATATAATCCTATTAACTCATTTATTTGGACTTTTACCATTACTCTAGAGAGAGATAAATAGCATTTTATGAAATTGATTTTCTTCTTTACAATTTTGGGAATTTACATTAATGGAGTTTAAAAAGAATATAGAGCCTAAGGGAAAGCAGAAAGAATTTTTAAGTTAATCTTACTAATAATGTTTTAATATAAAATAATGTTTACCAAAATTATTATTCTTCAGTCATCGTGGTAGATTACTTTATTTTTTGAATTATGATGTTAGTATAATTTCTGAGTTTATTTTAATTACATATATACATATAAACTCATCTGCACATGGAGATTTAAATCTTATTTTTCAGTTATGCAAATGCTTAGGCTATGTTTAAGAACAAAATTACTTGTGTAAATAATTCATTTTTAGTATTTGTTAAGCTAAAATTTCTTTACAGAGTATTTCATATTTCGTAAATATTTACATTTCAAGGAAAACAGGCAATTAAAATTTTATCCATTATAATAATGAAAGAGTAAACAATTTTTTTCTATATGTTACTGTCATTTTTACATTAGTCTCAATGACAGTAAAATAAACGTCCCCTGTGACTTCTCACTAGGTCTCTTTCCATAAATTTTAAGTGTTTTTCAAAATTCACTGCCATATACTTTAAAATGTAACCTCATAATTATAGTGATATATCAAGGCAAATAGATGTCTGTCATCCAAAATTACTTTATACTTACCAAATAAACTCAGAAAGTTTCATGAACTCCTTTGCTGTACATCTAATTTAGATGATAAATGAGTAATTTGCTATTTTTATAAAGTATTTTTTCCTTTGTAACTCATTTGCTATAATATTTGGAGAAGCTGACAGAGCATTGCTAGTTGCAGGGCATGTTTCTTGTGGCTTTTCTTTTCCATCCTGAATTGTAGCCCTACTCAGTAAAATTGACCAAATGAATTCTACACAAGGTTGCCATTTCAAAGACCATGAAACCAATCCTGCTTAGTGTCTAAGTAGTAGTAATTTAGATGTATAGTGGGAGCAAATAGCAAACAATATTTTAGTTGTGTAAGGGGAGCAAATCATATTTTACTACTACTAAGTAGTAGTAATTTAGATATATAGGGGGTGCAAATAATATTACTTCCAAGGAATGAGGGATGAACAAGGAACGGCAGTGTGACAGGACGTATAACAAACAATCCATCCTCCATTTTATATACATAAATTTATAGTCTTAAAGAAAGGAACAGTTCTTGAAGTAGGAACATTTATTTTCTGTATTCTGTACTCCTGGAAGAAAGTTAGGTGATTCTCTTTTTATTTTTGTTACATCTGACCTGAATCTCATTTGTAGTGTGTATTCTAGGTCTCCCTCACACAGACAGGCCCGAATCCTTGCATGGTACAAGGATAAGCAAGGTTTAGCACCTGGACACTACACACTGATTTCTGAAATCTGGTGACTCGAAGGCCATGAAAACAGCTTCTGAACTGCCACCTTCACTGAGGCTTTAATTTGATGGTTGACTTGACATGTTTTCAAAGCCCAGAAGAATGTCATTGCCAAGACACCACTCTCCTGACTCCACCCAGCTGATCTCCGCTTCATATCATTTCGTTTTATCTTCATACATCCTCTAGTTACCGAGAGATAAACTGTTTTTAGAAGAAATAAATTACATTAAGGGGTTAAATCCTGGGGATATACTCAGAAGCACGATTGATTACTGGGTCACACAGTAGTTTTGCTTTTCGTTTTCTGAGGAACTTCCGACTATTTGCCATAATGGACATACTAACTTACATTCTCACCAATGGTGTAAAAGAGTTCTGTTTTTTCAGCTTCCTCTTGACCACTGTTGTATTTCATCTTTTTAATAAAATCTACTTTACAGGTGTGAAGTGGTATCTCATTGTGGTTTTAATTTGTGTTTCCCTAATGAATAGTGTGCTAAGCATTTTTTCATGTACCTTTTGGCCATTTGTATGTCTTCTTTTGAGAAGTGACTGTTCAGTCCTTGGCCCATTTTTTAATCTGTTTATTTTTTTCTTGCTACTGAGTTGTGTGTGTGTGTACATGTGTGTATATATGCATGTATATATACATATATGTGTGTGTGTATATACTTCTTAAAAAATAGATGATGCCTTGCTATGTTGTCCAAGATAGACTCTGACTCAAGCAGCTGGGCTCCAGGGATCTTCCTGCCTCAGTATCCCAAGTAACTGAGACTAGAAGCACCTGGCACAGCACCCTTTAACCCCTTATAAGAGGTGTGATTTATTAACCTTTTCTCCAAATTAATATGTCCAAGGGATATCTGCACTCTCTTGTTCATTACAGCACTATTCATAACAGGAGAAATAGGAACGCTTGTACATGATTGATGGGAATGTAAATTAGTTCAACCATTGTGGAAGACAGTGTAACAATTCCTCAAGGATATCAAACCAGAAATACCATTTGGCCCAGCAATCCCATTGCTGGATATATACCCAAAGGATCGTAAATCATTCTACTATAAAGACTCATGTACACGTATGTTTGTTGTGGCACTGTTCACAATAACAAAGACTTGGAGCCAACATAAATGCCCATCAGTGATAGACTGGATAAAGAAAATGTGGCACAGATACACCATGGAATACTATGCAGCCATAAAAAAGGGTGAGTTCATGTCCTTTGCAGGGACAGGGATGAAGCTGGACACCATCATTGTCAGCAGACTAACACAAAGACAGAAAACCAAATGCCACATGTTCTCACTCATAAGTGGGAGTTGAACAATAAAAACACATGGACACAGGGAGGGGAACATCACACACTGGGGCCTGTTGGGGGGTAGGGGGCTAGGGGAGGGACAGCATTAGGAGAAATTCCTAATGTAGATGACAGATTGATGGGTGCAGCAAACCACTATGGCACGTGTATACCTAGGTAACAAACCTGCACATTCTGCACATGGACCCCAGAACTTAAACTATTTAAAAAATATGGAAACTACCTAAGTGTCCATCAACGGATGAATGGATATAAAAAATGTGGCATATGTACACAAAGCAATATTATTCAGCCTTGAAAATTGTGGAATGTCCCATTGTTTGCAACAAAATTGATGAATTTGAACAACATTGTACTAAATGAAATAAGCTTGGCACAGAAAGACAAATACTGGATGATCTTACTTATATGTGGAATCTAACAAAGTTGAACTCAAAGAACTAGGTACTAGAATGATGGTTACTAGATGCTAGCAGTGGAAAGAGAGGAAATGGAGTGCTGCTTATCAAAAGGTACAAAGTTATAGGTAGACAAGAGTAATAGATTTTGAGATTTATTGTACAGCAAAGTTACTATAGTAAAATAATCTATTAAATATTTAAAAATAACTAAAAGAAAATTTAAAAGTCTCATCATAAAGTTTCAAATATCTCCCCATAATAGGTTAGTGAAGTTATGAATGATTATTAGCTCAATTTAATCATGCCACCTTGCTTGTGTGTGTGTGTGTGTGTGTGTATATATATATCACATTGTACCCCATAAATGTATACAATTGTAACTTGCCAGTAAAAATACGTAAATAAGTAAAATAGAAAACAACAAAAGAGTAAACTTTTAAGTTAGGCATACCTAATTATTTTTGTTTTTACAAATGACTATATTTTCATTAAAATAAGGATATTGATTTCTCAGATCTCTAGGACGCTTTACAATTTACTAAGCAATGTGTTTCTAAAATCTTCATTAATTATGATACTTAAATATTAGAATTGGCTATTATAGTATTAATAACAGTTTGTCCATTAGATATCTCAACAAGAACTATGTTTGTTTGTTTTCCTTACTTTCAAATCATGTTACACAGAAGCGAAAATCTGATATATTTGTTCATTCTTCTGAAAAGCAAATACCAAGCAGAGTGAGACTGGTGAGAAGTTTATGGGGAGAAGACTGTGAAAGACAAAGAGGCAAGGAGCAGGAATAGGCAGAGAGAACTTCACAGCCAAGAAGGAGGGCTGGCACCTATGAAAGGACAGAGGGAAGGAGTGATTAGTGAGGAAAAGGCTTAGACTGCAGAGTATCTCTAAGACAGTCTTACCCAGGCCAACTGGGGATCCCCAAACAAAAATGGCCCACGGGAGAGCAGCTCCAGACTGGTGCACAGTAGCACCCTTGGCTATTTCAGTTGTTGACTGGGAACTGCTGGGGAAGTGTCTGGGCTTTGTGCAAAAGCAGTATTGGGACCAGAGAGGAAGCACCAGAGCTCCTGTCAACTGTGCTCCCTCCAGCAGACTCTCTTGAAGGTGAAATATCTCTACATTGAGTATTACAAAACAGTGCTGAAAGAAATCAGATATGACATAAACAAATGAAAAATCATTCCATGCTAATGAATAGGAAAAATCAATATTGTTAAAATGTCCATACATCCCAAAGCAATATACAACTTCAGTGCTGTTTATTCCTATCAAACTACCAATGACATTTTTTTCACAGAATTAGAAAAAAACTATTTTAAAATTCATTTGTAACCAAAAAGCCTGAATGTACTACAAGGATATAGTAACTAAACTAGCATAGTACTGATACAAAAGCTGACGCATAGACCAATGGAACAGGTTAGAGAACCCAGAAATAAAGTCACACACTTACTATCATCTGATCTTCGACAAAGTCAACAAAAACAAGCAATGGGAAAAGGACCCCTTATTAAATAAATGGTACAAGGATAACTGACCAGTCATATGCAAAAGATTGAAACTGGGCCCCTACTTTTCACCATATACAAAAATCAACTCAAGGTGCATTCAAGACTTATATGTAAAACCTAATACTATAAAACCATAAAAGAAAACCTAAGAAATACCATTCAGGACAATGGTCCAGGCAGACTTCATAATGAAGACTCCAAAAGCAATTCCAACAACAAAAAATGGACACATGAGACCTAATTAAACTGAAGAGCTTCTGCACAGTAAAAAAACTATCAATAGAGTAGATAGATAACCTACAAAATGGAAGAAAATATTTGCAAACTATGCATACGACAAAGGTCTTATATCCAGAATCTATAAGGAACTCAAATCAACAAGCAAACAAACAAAAACCCCATTAGACAGTGGGCAAAGGACATGGATAGACACTTCTCAAAAGAGGAGATACATACAGCCAACAAGCATATGAAAACATGCTGAATATCACTAATCGTTAGGGAAATGCACATCAAAACCACAAGGAGATACCATCTCACACCAGTCCGAATAGTTACCATCAAAAAGTCAAGAAAGAACAGATGCTGGCAAGATTGTGGAGTAAAAAGAACACGTATACACTGCTGATGGGAGTATAAATTAGTTCAGCCACTGAGGAAAGCAGTTGGGAGATTTCTTGAAGACCTTAAAATAATACTATCATTTGACCCAGCAATCCCATTACTGTGTAGGTACCCAAAGGAATATAAGTTGTTCTGCCATAAAGACACATGCATCCCTACCTTTCCTGCAGCAGCGTTCGCAGTAGCAAAACTCAACCTGGACAGTCACCGACACTGCACTGGAAGAGGAAAATGTGGTATTTATACACCATGGAATACTCCAGAGCCATAAAGAAGAACAGGATCATGTCCTTTATGGCAACAAGGGTGGAACTGGAGGCCATTATCCTAAACAAACGAATACAGGAGCAGAAAAACAAACACCGCATGCTTTCACTTATAAGTCGGAGCTAAATACCGAGTGCCCATGGACACAGAGAAGGGAGCGGTAAACACCAGGGCATCACTGAGGGCTGGAAGTGGGGAGGAGGCTGAGGACTGAAAAGCTACCTATTGGGTATTATGTGGATTACCTGGGTGACAGGTGCACCACACCTCTGTGACACACAACTGGCCCATGTAGCAAATCTGCACATGTATCCCTTGAAACTAAACTAAAAGTTAGAGAGAAAATAAATAAATAAGCAAACCATTGAAATCGGAAAAAGAAAGAAAGAGACAATGTGGTGTGGGTACAGTGAAATACTATTCAGCCTTAAAAAGAGGAGGAGCCCTGTTATTGACAACAACATGGATACATCTGGAAGACATTACATTGAGTGAAATATGCCAGGCACAGAAAGACACACGCTGTGTGATCTCACTTGCATGTGGAACAGAAACGTTGAACTTACAGAAGCAGAGAGAAGAATGGTGGTCACCAGAGGCTGGGAATGGGGATACTGGGGAGATGTTTGTCAAAGGACACAAAATTCAGTTAGATAAGAGTAATATATTGAAGACACCTACTGCACATCCCAGTGGCTATAGTTCATAACAATATACTGCGTACTTTAAAATTGCTTACAGCAGATTTTATGTATTCTCAGCACAAAAAATAAGTATGTGAGGTAATGCATATGTTCATTATCTTTATTTTTAGCCACTTTACAATGTATACATATATCAAACCATCATGATGTATACATAAATATAGGCAATTTTGTCAATGTCAAAAAAAAATCAAATAATTTAAAATGAAATTTAACAACTTGAAAGCCTCCAAAGGAGCTACCTAAGAAAATGTATTATTAAAACAACTGGAAAAAAATAGTTTTAAAAATGTGTGAAAGAGAAGAAATACAATAAGAGGGGAATTTTAAAAAGATTTGAACTGTGCCTGAATTGTTTATGAAAAAACAACTACAGTTTATACGTCAAGGCCCTCACATTTGTTAAATTTTGTGATATATGTTTCATATTCTTTTCTCCACTTTTCTATTTAAAATATTTCATTAAAAAAATCTTACTAACAATACAAATTTCATTCTGACCCTCAACATTATTATTTCAAAGTATTTTATACACAGCATCCTAATTATAATCTTTGGGTTATAGGAAAATATCCCTCCACATGGATAAAATAATTGGCCAATTTCAGTATCAACCTCTGAGGACTGAAAAATGTACAACACTATTCATTTTCTTTTCAGAAAAAAAATTATTTAACCTCCTATCAACAGACTTTAGACAACATGAAAGCAACCTGGATTCCTGTGGAAGACTTGACAGTCTATGACTTGGTTTGATAAATATTACCTTGAAGCCAAATTCCTGGCAAAATTGTTGAGCAAATACCTCCAATGAAACCCTTAGAGTCAACTAAAGACTTAATAAAGTAATATATAATGAGTTTATAAAGCAAAGCAAAACTATGATTATGATTACAATAAACCTCAATGGGGAACTGGTATTATCTATCAAAGATTATACTTTTTGCCAGAATTTTGCTTTCAAAATATCCTATTACAACTGATATTCCCTTGAAAACTAAAGAAAATATTTCACTCAAGAATGAAGCTCTAAAAAGACTTCTCTGACCTATTAGGATTCTGAGTCATTTCCATAAGATCTAATGATTTTACTACTTTGAGGCTATCTGATCTCTTATAACTGAATTTCTGTATCTCATTGGGGGTTATCATACTTTACACTCAGTTATAAAATATATATGTAATCTTTGTGAGGTAGGGAGATTTCTTAACTAACTGACTCAATATTCCCTAAGAAGAGTTTCTTTGAGAAGTTAAATGTGATACATTTTTCAAAGAAAAATATTCTCATAAGATCAAAATAAATTTTTCACAGCATTTACTTTCCATTATCAATTATTTAAGTATAGACATTTAGATTGTAGATACAGTTCCTATTAATACTCCAAATCTGTGTTATAATGCTCCTATGAAAATCCAAGTTGACCAAAGTTCTAACTGATCTTCTTTTAAATATTACACCTAAAATAAAAATTTTCTGGCTCCACTTTTCAAAAAAAAAAACTTATATAAAACAATTTAAGACAGCTATTAATCAGCATATAAGATTAACCAAATATATCAGATATACAAATATATCAATATATCAACATAGAAGGGGTATCAATATATCGATGTACCAAACAAGAAAAAAATATCTTTGTTGATGTTATTAATGTTGTTTTATTGTTCATAAAGAAGAAGAGAATGAAGAAATCTCTGAAACAAGTGATTGATTACTGTCAAAGACACAAAGTATTCTCAATTACATTAAAATAAAATCATTGTATTTTGAAAATGCACCCCCTCAGTTATATGTATAACACTAAGTAACTCTATTAGAAATTTATCGTGTTCCATAAATCGATGCTACATTATAGTGTGAAAATTATATCTGTACTGCAAATCTAGCTTGCCATTAACTATGTACCACTCTCATCAAGCTACTTCCCATTATAAGCCTCGGTTTCCTCGTCTGTAAAGTGTTAGTAGTAAAACCATATCGGTCTTAAGTGATTGTGATGACAGAATGAGATGACGTATAGAAAGAATTTTCTAAGTGGGAGATCTTCAGTAACTAGTCTCTATTTTTATTCAATTCACAGCTGACACTTGATAGAAAGTCCGTTAAATAATTTTACAGAGGTCGTGCATTTCTTTTTGGACTAAATTTTTAAAAATTTACACTAAATATGTCAATTTTATGCTAAATGGCAAGGATTTCAAGCAAAAATTTCCCTCAATTGCTTGACAGTTTTGTTTTCTTTCTTTCTTTTTTTTTTTTTTTTTTTTGAGGAGTCTCACTCTGTCTCCCAGGCTGGAGTGCAGTGGTGCGATCTCAGCTCACTGAAACCTCCACCTCCCAGGTTCAAGCGATTCCCCTGCCTCAGCCTCCTGAGTAGCTGGGTGCCTGACTAATTTTTTTGTATTTTTTATACAGACAGGATTTCATCATGTTGATCAGGCTAGTCTCAAACTCCTGACCTCAAGTGATCTGCCAGCTTCAGCCTCCCAAAATGTTGGGATTACAGGCATGAGCCACCATGCCCAGCTGACAATGTTTTCATATTTTCTTTGAAGGCTTAATTTTGATGTGCTTTGTGGCCAATTCTAGAAATAAATAGACTGATCCAGGTAATTCCACAATTTTAGGTCTTAAATTTTCACAACATGATGAGAAATTATGCTAAAGACCATTTGAATCCTATGATATGTGAGAATCTGTCAAATAATTTATTTAAGCTCGTCTTTGGATTCTCTGAGGTCTGATCTTGTGTTCTCATCACAAAACAAAATACTTACACCACATCTTCTTAGATGCTGAAAAGAGGCTACTTTGAATTACGATTTAAAGTAATACCAAACACGCAAATTAGTGAGAGTTGCTAAGAGAAGTGGTGATTTTAACCATTTATTTTTAGCCTGTAACTTGTTAAGATTATTTATTTTTTCCCAATACCTCAATGTAAGTCCTTGCTTTTCAATAATTGCCTCTTCAAATTCAATGGCAGTATTAAAAGTTTGTTTGTAAAAATTGATTGATAGATTCCTCCTCTTTTTCCTTCTCTTATTCCTCATTCTAATCAATCCTTCTTGTCCTCCTCCTCCTTCTGTCTCAACTTGCCTTCCCTTGTGTTGTAGGTTCTAGGAAAACAGTGCTAACATCAAAACCTGAAATAATCAACTCAATGCAGGGTTTCTGGTAACACTAATTTGTCTTCTCTTTTCCTCTTTTTATTTCCTGATTACCTTCTTTACAGTATATCTATGTGTATAAGTTGTCCCCACATTTTTAAGAAAGCATATGCCGGCGCGGTGGCTCATGCTTGTAATCCCAGCACTTTGGGAGGCTGAGGCAGACAGATCACGAGGTCAGGAGATCAAGACCATCCTGGCTAACACAGTGAAACCCCATCTTTACTAAATATACAAAAAATTAGCCGGGCATGGTGGCGGTCGCCTGTAGTCCCAGCTACTCTGGAGGCTGAGACCCAGGAGGTGGAGCTTGCAGTGAGCCGAGATCACGCCACTGCACTCCAGCCTGGGCGACAGAGTAAGACTCTGTCTCAAAAAAAAAAAAAGAAAGAAAGAAAAGAAAATATAGAGTATGCTGTTATGGACTGAATGCATCCCCCCGCCCCCACCAGATTCATATGTTGAAGTCCTAACTTCCAGAGGGATGATATTTGAAGATAGGGCTTTGGGAGGTAATTATTAGATGAGATTATGAGAGTGGGAGCCTGGCGAGATAAGATGAGTGTCCTTATAAGAAGGGACACTACAGAGCTCTCTCCCGCTATCATTCTGTGAAAGCACAGAGGAAAGACCAGGATGCAGCAAGAAGACAGCATCTGCAAGCCAGAAAGAGAGCCCTCACTCGGAACCAAAGCAGTTGGAACCTTGATCTTGGACTTCCCAGCCCCCAGAACTAGGAGAAACAAACTTCTGTTGTTTTAGCCACCTAGCCAATGGTATTTTGTCATGTAAACCCAAGAAGACTAAGACAGGTACCATTCACTAAAAGTAATTATAAATTAATATTATTCCTAAATGATATTGTTCTAGAAATGTTTCATTTCCTTCCTTCTTTTCTGTAATTTCTATGTTGGTAGCTCAAGGCAAATTTCTTTGCAATGTCTCTGCATTATACATTTGCCTCACTACAATCTGAAATACTTTCCTCTACTTCATGCATAATTTTACCTTGTCACTTGAAAATGTATTTTCCCCCTGATTTAAATTTTTCCCTTTTCTTATTATATACCTATTTTTTTTTGGGGGGGGGGGACTGGTTTTATCAACTGAAGCCTCTACCTGTGATGGACGACTCCCTATTGGCCCAAATACTTGCCAATACTTGTTAGTATTACCAGGCTGATTCTTCTTAATGATATTTGATTTATTTATGATTTTGAACTAATCTAAATAAGGCTGCCACTAACTTTCTTGTGCATGTCTTTGATGCATATCTGTATGCATTTCTGTTACATATACGCATGGGAGAAAAGCCTTCGGATCAAAGCCTTCATATTTGTCTCGGTATATATGTTTAGTTTTGGTACACACGTGTCAAACTGGTTTTATCAACTCAAGCCCCTACGAGTGATGGACAACTCCCTGTTGGCCCAAATACTTGTCAATACTTGTTAGTATTAGCAGGCTGATTCCTCTCGCATTCTGATTGTGGCTGGTCATATCTCCATTTTGAATTTCATTTGCATATCCTTGATTACTGATATTGTTGTGCAGCTTTTCATGTTTTTACTGGCTTTAAAGAATATTCTTTTTTTTTTTTTTCTGAGACAGAATCTCACTGTCACCCAGGCTGGAGTGCAGTGGCATGATCTTGGCTCACTGCAACTTCTGCCTCCCAGGTTCATGCGATTCTTCTGCTTCAGCCTCCCAAGTAGTGTGGACTACAGGTGCCTGCCACCGTGCCTGGCTAATCTTTGTATTTTTTTTTTTTTTTTTTTTTTTTTAGTAGAGATGGGGTTTCACCATATTGGCTGGGATGGTCTCAAATTCCTAACTTGGTGATCCGCCTGCCTCAGCCACCCAAAGTGCTGGGGAGAATACTCTTTTGTGAATCACCCATTTAAGTTTTGTTGTCATTCTTCTAATGGATCATCTCCTTTTGAAGTCAATGCATGAGCTCTTTGTAGATAGCGCATATGAGTTCTTTGTCAGAAATATGGAAGACAAACATCTTTTCCCACTCTGTGAATTGCTTTCCACTCTCTCAAGGTATCTTATGGCAAAAAGATGTTCGTAGCTTTAACAAAAATCAATGTTTCAATCTTTTGTGTTTGCACATTAGTGAGATGTTTATACAATTTTGCTGTCTCAAGGTCATACAAGTATTATTCTATGTTATCTTCTGGAGTTTTATTATTTTAACTTTAAAATAGGTCCAGATGGTCTACAATCCATCTGGGACTGATTTCTGTGTATGGTATGAAGTGAGAGTTGACATTCGTTTTCTCCCTGTTGGAATATACAGTGATCCATTGCTACTGTTTTAAAGGTTATCTGTCCTCTCTGCATTATACTGGTCTCATTCCCTTATCATCAATCACATGACCATGTATATGTGGGGTTTTTGCTCTAGAGAGTTTCTACACAAGCATTGGCGTCATTATCTCTCCCACTCATTGTAAGCCCTTACATATTCCTCTCTCACGCTCTGTCTTCTACTTGCCTAGTGTGATTATGCTGTGGCCACTAGAAAACTCCCTCCTGCCACTTTTCAAGTGTTCCTACCCACACAGAACTTAACAGACCCACTCTTTTGGGAGCATACTTAAAATTGCTTCTCTAATTATACAACAGTTTACTCAAGACAATGTGCTAATAAGTATCAGCCAAAATTTCATCAAAAAAGCCATTTTATGTATTTTGAATTTAAAATATTTAATACACAGTAATAGTAATGTACATAACTGTTGGATATGCAGCTCATTCTTTTTACTGTTGTATAATATTTCATTGCATGAATATATCACCATTTATCCATTATACATTTAATGGTATTTGATTTATTATTTTGAACTGTAACAAATAACGCTGTAACTAACATTCTTGTACATGTCTTTGATGCATATCTGTACGCATTTCTGTTGAATATATGCATGGGAGAGAAGCTTGCAAAGGTTGGAAAAGGGAAAACATTGCAAAGACTGTTTTAGAACATTCCAAACTGCTAGGACTACAGCACGAAAGTGGGTAATTCCATGAGGCTGCTTGATGGTCATAGACAAAATCCCATATCTGCCACAGGATGTCAGGCATGGACTACAGGTATTGGTGACCTCTTTTATCTTCAGATCCTTATCCTAACTCACATTGCTGTAGCCACTGGAACCACTGTTGGCCCAGCACGTTTAAGAAATTTTGATCCAAAGCTTCCCTATTCGTTATCAAAGGAGAGCCTAGAGGCGGAGACGTAAGTAAGCCTCAGCCAGTATATCCCACACTGGGGGTAAAAACAAACTTAAGTAATGCCTCTTAAATAATATTTTCATTTTGAAAGCATTATTTATTATTTTAACCCACAGAGATTTTGTTATGGAGACATGTAAGCTGAAATGAATTTGTTATTATATGTTTTTTTGTATTGATTCAAATTGATCATTAACTAAGTTTTAATGTCCCAATCAATACATCTATAGGACTTGATGTTACCAGGCACTTCATTTTTATTTTCTGTTTCAAAATCTTGATGAGCAGGCCTAACTGCAATTTAAATTTAGAATAATGGAAAATAATATTCAAAACGTTAAATGCCGTCTTTTCTGAGAAATATTCATTAGCATAGTGGATTCCACTTGGAAACACAAAATTATGTTATAAGAAGAACTTCAGAGTTAGTGATTACTGGGGTGCAGTTAAAGACATGGCATGTGTGGATGAACATATAAAGCTGTGTTAGTTGGGGAGATGACCATACCAGTGGGAAATGTTATTAGGGGCTCTGAATCACGGCATAAACCATCTCATTAGTGGATATCCACAAGCTCAGCAGTTGGCCACGGTGTCCAGGTGAGTGATTCAGATCCTGGAGGTCTGTCAGCAGGTACGACAGGCATTTTTGTCAGCTTGCAGAAGACTGGGGTTCAGGAGAATGCCCCTGGCAAGGCAGGCATAGTAGGCAGAATGAGAGATGTGCCCCGTGGTGTAATACACAGGAAAAGAGTGTGGGATTGCTAAATTCAAAAAAGAAACCCGAAATTTGTGAAAATTAGAGCACAGAATCTTATTTCTGAGGAAATTAGTTATCAGAAAACACCTCTAAGGGGGAGGGTGGTTGTGTGTGACCAGGCTGCTGAGAAACCACCAAAGTCAGAACAGACTATAGGAAAGTCACCTTGTGCTTGTGCCTGAAAAACTGAACTCCTCAAGTCAGCCTCTCTTCGAGGCTGAGATCTTCTCAAAATTAGTTGGGAGGTTCACAAAATCTTATTAAAAGGGCATTGATGGTGGGAGGGTGAGAGGCAATTACTAGCTGTAGAATGTGGGATAAATGCAAATGAACTTGTAATTCATACACAGGAAGGCAAGTAAGATATTCATTGTATAATGACAAAAGGCATGAATTTGGGGGCCAGATAGACCTGAATTCACAACTGGCTTGCCCTAACCAAGTTATTTAACCTTTCTGAGCTTCAGGATTAGAATGTTACTTAAATTTTTCTAAATGTAGAAAAAGCAAGATATATGTAAAATGTTTGTCATAGTGCCTGGCACATAGATGACACAATAATTGTTAGCTATTACCAGTAATAACATAAACATTTTACTAAAATACCTATTGAATAATTGAAACTATCAGTCAGGATAAAAGTTTAGCTATTACTATCTGTTATAGTTCCTTCAAGCAAAGGAGTATTAATTAAAAGGTATTAAAATGTTTTAGTTAGGGTAAGCAATGCTAGCTGCTACAACAAACAATCCCCCCAAATCTGAAAGCAATAACCAGTTAGTTTTTGCTCACATCAGTTTAATAGGGCCAAGTGACTACCTTACAACTGCAGCTGTGTCATCTGGAGCCTGTGGCCTCTAAGCTTCCCTAAGAGAGGGCAAGAGCACCATGCCCAGTGCTCTGAGGTTCCAGCCCTGAGTATGGTCTGTATCAATTCCACCTAAATTTTGTTAGAATTTGTCCACAACCCAACTACAGTAGAGGCTAGCAAATCTTGTCTTCTGTGTCTAGGATGAAAGAATGGTATATTTTAAAGATGTGTTGTCTCTGCCATGGAATTGCGTGAGAGCCAGAGAGACAGTCACACCTAGGCAGTCTCTCGTGGAGCTTCCACCATGCCAGTGCAGCTGTGACTACCAAGCACCTTCACTCCCAGGTGTCGTCATTCCTCTACAGTCTCCTATTATCTGGAACGGTTCTTCAGCCTTTCTGTGTGTTTCATGACAATGTCATTTTGAAGACTACAGACCAGGTATTTTGTAGAACGTCTCTCAATTTGGGTTTGTCTGATAGTTCCTCGTGATATATGACCCAGAATTTAGACGATGCCTTTTTGGGTCAGAATTATCACTATGATTTTATGTTCTTCTCAGTGCCTCCTATCAAGAGACACTAAGTATTGATTTGTCTCATTACTTGTGATGTTAACTTAGATCACTTCATGAAGATGGTGGACCCCTGCCAGGTCTGCACATTGCAAAGTCACTGCTTTGTTCTTTCTTATTAGTAAGCATATTATGAGGAGACACTCTGAGATGACGTAAATATCCTGTTATTCCTCAAACTTTCGCTGGCGAAGTCATTTTTTCATGATTTTTCCATGAATCAGTTTGTATTATGATGACTGGCAAGTGGTACTTCTCTAATAATATCAATCCAAAATCCGAAATGCTTCAAAAATGTGTGTGCCACTCTTGTGCGTGTTAATCTTGTTAAACACTGGAATGATGTTTCTGTGTTTGTCCAGTTTTAGGACACAAGTCGACAAAGCACATTCACTAAGATATGTACTTTTAAAAGAGAGGGGGTAGAATTCATAATTTCACAATACTATTACAGCTCTTCATTTTGCTATACGGTCTTCCAGTCTTTACGGACAAAAATGCGTAACTTAAACTATGAATAAAAACATACACAATTTTAATTTAAGGTTATGTTATATTTTTAAAAGTATTTTCAATATAATTTCTCTATAGGATGCTTGTTTTATTTATTTTTTTTGAGATGGAGTCTCGCTTTGTTGCCAGGCTGGAGTGCAGTGGCGCAATCTCGGCTCACTGCAAGCTCCGCCTCCCGGGTTCACGCCATTCTCCTGCCTCAGCCTCCCATGTAGCTGGGACTACAGGCGCCCGCCACCATGGCTGGCTAATTTTTTGTATTTTTAGTAGAAATGGGGTTTCACTGTGTTAACCAGGGTGGTCTTGATCTCCTGACCTCGTGATCCGCCCACCTCGGCCCCCCAAAGTGCTGGGATCACAGGTGTGAGCCACCGCGCCTGGCCCATAATATTCTTAAGGTCTAGTAGCACTCTGTCTTCCCTCTGTATTTCAGCAAACTGATCTTTTAGATTCTTCAAAAATCATGCTCTCCTTCTCCTCTGTCTCACGGGATGGTCCTTGATCATGGAATGAACCTTAGTCCTAATCCTTTAGTCTGTATTCCAATGCAAGTGGTATTTCTTTTTTTTTTTTTTTTTTGAGATGGAGTCTTGCTGTGTTGCCCAGGCTGGAGTGCAGTGGCACAGTCTCCACCTCCTGGGTTCAAGCGATTTTCCTGCCTCAGCCTCCTGAGTAACTGGGATTACAGGCACGCACCACCTCACCAGGCTAATTCTTTTGTATTTTTAGTAGAGATGGGGTTTCACCATGTTGGTCAGGCTGGTCTCGAACTCCTGACCTCGTGATCCACCCACCTCGGCCTCCCAAAGTACTGGGATTACCATGAGCCACCACGCCCAGCACAAGTGGTACTTCTTTAATGAAGCTTAGGCTAAGCGATGTTCTTTTGTTGTCTTTCTATACATCAGGTGGTTATCAAAGTTTGTAAGTATGTATTTCCTTGAATCATAGAAGATATCTGTCTCTCTGACTAGACCGTAGGTTCCCTGAGGCTAAGAACCCTGGTACCCAGGGCAATAATCAGCACGCACCTAGATCTCGGTGAATACATATGGGATGACTGGGTGTCTTGTTGCTGAGCACTTTGATTGTTGCTATTTTGTATCATATGAACTGATAGATATACTTGTGCACATAGCTCTTTTCAGTAATAACAAAATTAAAAACTGTAATTGAATTTACTTTAATGAGTCAGAAGTACATTATTGAAATTTATTCTGGGTTCCAGTCGGAGTTTGTGATTCGCTTTAATAGTCACCCATGATTTCTACAAACCCCATTTCTACAAAATCAGTAGCACTGATTTTGATAAACCTCATTTCTATCTTGGATGCAAGCCCTTCTAATAGGCTGATAGACATAAACTCTCCTTTAGTGTAGCTAATTGAAGATGCTCCCTTCCTAATTTCTTTCTAATCTTAATTGCCTTTTTATTTTTTAATCAGAAATAACACTTGGTCACCCACTTCTTACCAAACTCTCCTTTTACTCTAGCTTCTACAACCCTGTTATTTTACATACTTTCCCTTTGAAAGGAACCTTAAGATATTTGCTTGGGAAATCTCTATTCAGTTAAATATCTTTGTGGCTATTTACATTTTACAGATGTAGCCATTGTCACCCAGAAAAGCAACCCTGGGAAATCTAACAAGAAAACTTCCTTCTTATGCTTTATTTCTCTGTGGAGGCCCCCTAACTTAACTTTAAAAATTATTTCTCATTGAAATTGGCTTTCAGTGTTTAATCGATGGTACTTTTACTTCACATGTACTTTTTTTTTTCTTTGTAAATCCTTGCAGTCAATACAGTTTCTCTCAAGGGCTACTCCTAAAACTACATATCGTAAACTAGCATTCTTAAAGCCAAAAGCTTTGAAGGCCAAAGCCCCCAGGTTTTGCATTTACATCTTAGCCTCATAACTGGGGGTTTTTCTACAACAGTCTTCTCTGTTATTATTTTTTCCACTCCGCTTCATTTGTGATACAGTGTACACATGTAAGCAGCTACATATGTAGCTTCTCCTAGGATGCCTCATGCATAAACAATAAAGAACATATTGTTTCAAGCCTTATAGGGACTATTTTTCTCCAATGCCGTTCACAGTAATGAAAATACAGGCTTCGTTTTTCAGGATGACCACAACCTACGTCTTTGACTTATTACAGCCATAGCAACTACGCTAGATGAAGGAACGATACTTTGAAGAGAAGCCGTCTTCCGCCCAGCTCTGTGTGGCTAAGTGGAAGAAACACAAATGTGAGTTTTTCTTACTTGGTGAATCAACATTTACTTAAATTATAATTAAGTGATGTGAATATCTTTAAGATCTTTTTCCAAACATTCTATCATCCCTATAATATGGCTCCTGAAAGCCTGGAGTACTATGTTCACTGACAATGAAAACATTCTATGAAGATTTTATGTTAATGTGATTGTGTTATTTAGTCCTATTGATTAGGGTTTCTTCAATTTATGTTTTTTCAGATCAGTATCACTGAGAAATGAAATCTGGTTTCAGTGACACCCAACCACGTGCCCTACATCATTTTTATTATATCCGTGAATTTGGTTCTTACATATAGCTATCATGAATGTATAACTGATCTTAATTTGTATGATTGCCCAAGCTAGCAATATTTACAGGATGCTTTATATGATTAAATTTGCATTTTTGTATCTGTTTCAAGCTGAGAAGACAGTTTAATATTTCTTTTCACAACTACTTATTCATTTTTTAATTATTTTAAATATTCTAGTGTGGGCTAAGAACTGGTTCCAAGTGTGAAAATAAATGAGTCTCAACACAACTGATTCAACATTATCTCTGAGTAGTCCACAAGTGTACTGAGTGTCTACTGCATGTTCACGTAGGTGAATTCTACAAGAGAGTTGTAGAAGGCCTCTGTATTTTCTACTTTTTTATGTAAGAGGCAAGGAAGATCTCTCTGTATCAACAAGACTGATCTCAAACTCTTGGGCTCAAGTGATCCTCTGACGTCGACTTCTCAAGTAGCTGAGGCTACAGGAGTGCACCATGCCCGGCTTAAAGGCAAATCTGTCTAGGTTTTATTTTAAAGTTTGTTTAAGTTTGAGTCTCTTAAAACTTTTAAGAGAAAAATTTGGGATAAGAGAAAAAGAATAGTTCCAACCAAGACATTCAGTAACAACAGAAATCATTTCACTAATTAGAAATTCTACACCATTTGAAGCTTTTAAGTTTTAAATATTTATTTCATATTTCTTAATGCCATAAAAACAATTTCTTGAAGCATAAAACTGGCAATTACTTGAGCAGTATAGTTTTCTTTAGGGTTTGAATGATTTTATAAACCAAACAAATGCAAAATAAAACCTAAAACATCAATTAACATTACTTCAATAATGACAATAAACATTCATTGCTATGTATCACAAACAATTTTATATATATATAAAATATATATCACAAATATTACAAATAATTACAATGGATAAGCCCTTGGGTGTCATAAAAATCAATTTCAAACTCCATATGTGAAAGTCCAACATTTTGGTGTGTGATTTTTTTGTTTGATTCGTTGTTTTTTTACCAGAGCTTTGTGTTTTATTTTTGTAGTTTAAGAAATAAGACAATTGCATCATTTCAATTTCTTTATTTGTTTTAAGGGGAATATTAGTTTAGGTTTAGGGGAAATTCATTGAATATATGTAGTATAAGAATTTCTCTTTTTATAGCATAAACATTAAACATAACTATGCATGTTTTAACTTCTAATTTTTATCTATTTTTTTCATATTTAAAGAAGACCTCCTAAGATAATGAAAGCCTAAAACCACTTTTATGGGAAGATTTTAGAAGCTTCTCAGGAATACCGTTGTGGTGGTGCAATTCTGCAGTCTCTGGCTATTTGGGAGGCTGAAGTAGGAGACTATTTGGGAGGCTGAGGTAGGAAGTTTTCTTGAGCCCTGGAGTTCGAGTTCCACCTGGGAAACATAGGCAGACTGCAGTTCCAACACAAGAAAAGAAAGAGAAAGAAAGAAAGAAGGCAGGAAAGCAGGAAGGCAGGGAGGGAAAGAAGAAAGGAAAGAAGAAAGCAAAGGAAGAAAGGAAGGGAGGGAGGAAGGGAGGGAGGGAGGGAAAGAAAAAAGAAAGAAAGAAAGAAAAAGAAAGAAAGAGAGAGAGAGAGCGAAAGAAAGAAAGAAAGAAAGAAAGAAAGAAAGAAAGAAAGAAAGAAAGAAAGAAAGAAAG
>NW_012116221.1:1131595-1134376 GCF_000951035.1 Colobus angolensis palliatus | reverse complement strand
AAGAAAGAAAGAAGAAAAAGAAGGAAAAGAAAGGAAGGAAGGAGAGAGAGAAGAGAGGAGGGGAGGGGAGAGGAGGAGAGGAGAGGAGAGGGGAGGAGAGGAGAGAGGAGGAGAGGAGAGAGGAGAGGAAGGATTTAACTGAAACAAACTCTTGTGAGGAACGTGTATATGGATTTTTATCAATATTCATAATTCACTTGATGGTCATAGGTTCCTAAGGATTATCTTATTTAAACCAGATCACACCATTAATCTCCCTGAGCATCCTGATGACTGTGTTTCAAAGATTCCTGAATGAGAGCCAATGTAAAATGGGGTTGAAGGTGGTAATATGGTAACTTGAGATAGAAGGCATTACCCCAGGAATTTCTAACTGCTGTGTAAACATCAGAGCAGAATAAGTGTGTGCTGGGTAAAGTTGGTCCAAGATACACAATTTTATATGTAGTGAGTGAAATGGAGCAACTGCGAAGGCAACTGTGTTGATGCCTAAAATACCACACACGTGGAGAGGTGGTGAACTTTTCAGAGGCTTTGTTATTCCAGCTGCACACCAAGAACACTGCATCTGCCCCACCTGCATCAATTTCCCTCACTAAGCCTGAGATTTCCAGGCTGCAAAATAACTGCTCTTTGGTAATCCAGAAACATGGAGAGATCATTGTTCAGAATCACCTGGAATCCAGTACCAATATCAAACTGTATTAGGATTTCTAAGCTTTTTGTTGACTAAGTCAGTGAATACGGCATTAAGTTGTCTGAGTCACCATTGCCAAGCTAAGACAAATTGGGAGAGAGTTAGATCCTGTAAGGTACTAACGTCAGCCCAACTGGACAAAATAGAAAACCTGAAAATGTGTGCATCAACTTATTCTCTAAATGTAAAATCACTTTTAAACACATTCTTTCAGTGAATCTCATATGAAATCAAGAGATCTACTTTCTGCCCGGACACAGTGGCTCATGCCTATAATCCCAGCACTTTGGGAGGCCAAGGCAGGCAGATCACCTGAGGTCAGGAGCTCAAGACCAGCCTGGCCAACATGGTGAAACACAGTCTCAACTAAAAATACAAAAATTAGCTGGACATGGAGGTGCTACTTGGGAAGCTGAGGCAGGAGAATCACTGGAACCCAGGAGGTGGAGGTTGCAGTGAGCCGAGATCGCACCATTGCACTCCAGCCTGGGTGACAGAGCAAGACTCTGTCTAATTAAAAAAAAAAAGAGACCTACTTTCTTCTTGGATAAATAAATCTCACAAATCTGAAGTCTGACAGTCTTTGATTTGCTATATTAAATTTAGTACAAGCTCAGAATTCTAATCCAATGCCCTTGATACCAAAACCTTTTCGATTTTGGAGGTTTCCGTATTTTAGAAAGGTAATGGTGTATTTATATCATGTATTATGTCTGGGTCAGCACCCCACATTCAAATACATTAATATTTATACAGTGAAAAGTATGAATATTCAAACTAGGTGTGATAAATAAAAAGCAAGTATAGCTTAATGTCAGAGCAGGATAGGTTTTGCTGCCATAATTTGCCACAAATATATTAGGATATTTATGATTTAAAGAGCTTTTCAGTATTGAAGTTATAGACCTATAATGCCTCCAGGCAATCACTTAAGGGTCCAAAGTTTAGCTATGTTCTATTTCTAAAGCAAAGCTGCAAGAAAGTAATACGATTGCATGAACAATGGGAGACTTCACGTAAAAGAAAACCCTTATCCTCGTGTCATCATGAGAGTAGAGATGGCTTAAAAAGCAATCATCTTTGAGAAAGCTGTAAGATTGATGTAAATTCCTTCCATAGTATAATTAACCAATATAAGATTATTTTGTGGGACTATTTTGATAATGGGGTGAGAGGACAAGTAAAGGTAAATGTTCTTTAAAGTTTGGAATTCCCTAAGTTCGTTATTTCCTTGTCTAAACTAATTCTAATATTTCTTACTTCGTTTTTTTATTTTTATTTTTTGAGATGGAGTCTTGCTCTGTTGCCCAGGCTGGAGTGCAGTGGCACGGTCTTAGCTCACTGCAAGCTCTGCCTCCCAGGTTCACGCCATTCTCCGGCCTCAGCCTCCCAAGTAGCTGGGACTACAGGCACCTGCCAGCATGTCTGGCTAATTTTTTGTATATTTAGTAGAGATAGATTTCACCACGTTAGCCAGGATGGTCTCGATCCCTTGACCTCATGACCCGCCTGCCTTGGCCTCCAAAAATGCTGGGATTACAGGCTGAGCCACCATGCCTGGCCTCTCATTTTTGGTTTTATAAAGTCACATCAGGAAATTTGAATTTTATCCCACTCATAGTGGAAACTCATGGAAAACTTAGGCGGACAATTGGTAAAATCAGGTTCACATTTTATGAAACCCTCAGCATTACTGTAAAGAAAGAAAAAAGACAAAGATTGGAGGTACAAGGGCTAATTAAAAGGTTGTTGCAAAAAATAGGTAAGATTTTCAGAGGTGATAACGCTCTAGCAACCCTCCCTCTCGCACCTCCTCAGCCTCCGCATCCACTCTGGCCGTGCTTGAGGAGCCCTTCAGCCCGCCACTGCATGGTGGGAGCCCCTCTCTAGGCTGGCTCAGGCCAGAGTCAGCTCCCTCTGCTTGTGGGGAGGTGTGGAGGGAGAGGTGTTGGTGGGAACTGGGGCCAGCATGAGCTCTGGGTGGGCACGGGCTTGGTGGGCCCCACACTCAGAGCGGCAGGCTGGCGCTGCCAGTCCCAGGCAGTGAGGGGCTTAGCACCCAGGCCAGCAGCTGCCATGGGTGT
>NW_012116221.1:1109767-1131165 GCF_000951035.1 Colobus angolensis palliatus | reverse complement strand
TGGGGACTGGGAGAACTTTTGTGTCTAGCTAAAGGATTGTAAACGCACCAATCAGCACTCTGTGTCTAGCTCAAGGTTTGTAAATGCACCAATCAACACCCTGTCAAAATGGACCAATCAGCTCTCTGTAAAATGGACCAATCAGCTCTCTGTAAAATGGACCAATCAGCAGGATGTGGGTGGGGCCAGATAAGGGAATAACAGCAGGCTGCCCCAGCCAGCAGCAGCCACCCCCTGAGGTTCCCTTACACTCTGTGGAGGATTTGTTCTTTTGCTCTTTGCAATAAATCTTGCTGCTATTCACTCTTTGGGTCCATGCCGCCTTTAAGAGTTGTAACACTCACCGTGAAGGTCTGCAGCTTCACTCCTAAAGTCAGCGAGACCATGAACCCACTAGAAGGAAGAAACTGCAGACACGTCTGAAGGAACACACTCCAGACACACCATCTTTAAGAATTGTGACACTCCGCGACGGTCCACGGCTCCATTCTTGAAGTCAGGGAGACCAAGAACCCACCAATTCCAGACACAAGCTGACGATCTGGAACTGCTACATATAATTTTTAAAAGTATTTGATGTAAAATTGACACAATGTAATGCTGGTTTGGATATGGGGAATTTAATTCCTGCTGGGATGGGGGAATTGCACATGAGTCAAACATGTTCCAATTTTTCAAACGGACTCTATTTTCACTGGAATAGAAGAGGTAGAGCAATTGTGTGGGGCATGTGACAGAGGAAGCAGCAGAGGGGAGATAATGAGCTCAGTGTTGAACATACTGAGTTTGAAGTTGTCATGTGACTTCCAGATGGCAGTATCCACCAGCAGTCAGTTATGACACCTAAAGGTGTTGGGGAGACAGATGAACTCATGACATAAATGTTCTGTCGAGAAATACAGGTCTTAAAGATGGTACACAGAGAATGCAGAGTGGGAAGTGAAGCTTAAGGGCACCACTAACGACAGATTGCTTCAGGAAGGGGCCGCCACCAAGCAGGCTGGGAAAAGGGGACACATTATTAGGACAAAAACCAAAACTGCACTGTGGCTTGGATGACAAAGTATGTTTAAGAAAGGTCAGACTGTTAGATGAACAAATTAGAGTTATTAGTAAAAAAGAAAATGGAACTTGTTTACTTTTCTAATGTCAAGGAGGGCACTAAGGGCCATAGTACAGCAGCTTTATGAAGTCGTGGGCAGAAGGCAGACTGCCCAGGGTGGCAGAAGAGGGAGTAAAAGAAAGTTCAGTGTGACAATGAGAGGACAGGTAAGATAGAAGCGATTTCACGAAAGAAAAATGTACATGGAGCAACTCGAGCTCGTTTAAGAAAAGAATTGGTGTGCAGAGCAAGATGGAAAATATAGGACTCACAGAGAGTAAAGCAGAGCAATATCACCCAAAGAAAAGAAAGGATCAGGAACCGGTGAGGAAATTGGCCTAAAATAGAAGGGAGTGCCCCCCCTCCACTGTAACAAGAGAGAACGGAAGATGCAATGAGCACGGATTCAGGAAAGTTTATAGAGTTGGTTATAAAAACTTCTTTCTTTGGCCAGACCCCATGGCTCATGCCTGTAATCCCAGCACTTTGGGAGGCTGAGGCAAGTGGATCACCTGAGGCTGGGAGTTTGAGACGAGCCTGACCAACATGGAGAAACTCTGTCTCTACTAAAAATACAAAATTAGCCAGGTGTGGTAGTGGGTGCCTGTAATCCCAGCTACTTGGGAGACTGAGGCAGGAGAATAGCTTGAACCCGGGAGATGCAGGTTGCAGTGAGCCAAGATCATGCCATTGCACTCCAGTCTGGGCAACAACAGCGAAACTCTGTCTCAAAAAAAAAAAAGAAACTTACTAGTTTGTGGCTCCTATTGTCCCCACGGAAACGCTGGGAGAGACAAAGGTGGTGGGTATGTGAGATTAAAAGTGACAAGAGAACTTCTGAAACCACAACTGTAGAGAATGCGTGAAATGACTAGCACGCACAGGAGTTCTCAACAAAAGTCGCAGGCTGAGTTACGGTGACACGGCAGCATCTAGCAGCGCAATTAGTAACTATTAGTTAACAGTATCACAAAGAAAGATTGCTGGTGGTCGATATATGTGGGAGGTTACAAGACATGTCACAAAGAAAGATTGCTGGTGGTCGATATATGTGGGAGGTTACAAGACATGTCCCACTACTCAAACCAAGAACATGTAAACATAACATTTACGTTGCTTTTTATTTAAAAAAATTAGAAAATGTCATCAGAGAACTTGAGAAACTTACAATGGAAATGAGCATGATCTGACCTGGAGTGAGAATGTGTCCTATCGAACCAAACTCCTTCTCCTTTAGTAGCATTAGCAATCTGGTATACAAGAGATTGTATCTATTATATTGACAGATATAACACATTCTCTAGAAATAATGTATGTTGTAGTTGAGGAGGCATTTATGCGCTAACGTTACTAGACCGTAAACTCCTCAAGTTATTAGTCTGTTTTTCACATTGCTGCAAAAAACAGCTATGAAAGTTTTTCACAGAGAGTACATCCAAAATAAATATTTATCGAATGAATTAAAGAATGATCTAAGATACACACTGAATGTGGGATAAATGTCAATCTGGAGCAGAACCTCCAGGTCTGTACCCTTTTCGGTCTTGACTGTTTTAACTTGGATGAGAAAAAAACAGCATAGTTATAAAATCTGTATTTGATATACAAACAAGAAGAACTTGAATTAGAATAAATTGATGACCCTGTATTTTTATTTAAATTTAACTGAACAGATATAGGATGGGAGAGATTAACAAAAGATAAGCTCATTCTGATGAGGCATATCTATTTAAAAATACAATTATGATCCTATGCCACAAAAATATGAAATGATATTTTAGGGTGGTAATACTGTCCTGTGCGCAATGTGAACACATTGGAAATACTGAATTCAGTTTTGTGTGCTGTTATTAAATCCAACTCATAGTCTCATAGACAAGTTTTTTAGATAAACGTAGAAATTGACCCTTCTTATCTCAAAGCTTGAACCTTACACTTGTTTTATCTGAGTTCCTTCCTCAGGAAATGCCCTTCAGGCCCTCAAAAAGGTTTCAAAGAACTGAAAACTCACCAGATCACCACATCCAGACACTGAGATGCTGCACCCCTCATTCATTATGGTGACTTCCTTGACCCTTCCTAGTTCCTGTTTCCTTACACATTGTCACATTTCTTCCCTGCTGTGTGAACTCTCAGTTTTAGTCAATCGGGCAGATGGATTTGAGACCTGAGCTCCCATCTCGGCTGCAGCACCGGATTAAGCTTCTTCCTTGGCGATGCTCATCATCTCAGTCGTTGTCTTTCTGTGCAGCGAGCAATAGGACCTAGACTGTGCTCCTCGTGTTTTGGTAACATTGTGGGTAATTAGGTAGAGATTAACTGGGCAAATGGTAACTAAGATCTCCAAACCTCTGAAAAAAATGAGGACAGGGATATGGAGAATGAGCAGCTCAGGGAGAAAATTATACCATTGTCATATATAACAAAGGAAAACAGATCATTGTCTAGCAGACTGCAGGACTTCCCACTTTATGGAGGAGTTGTACTCATTGACCTTTAAGATACTGTCATGTTCAGATTTCCTATGTTTCCTGTTCGAAAGGAAACCTAGAGGGTTTTAAAGAATGGAAAAGCTACTTAAACATTTTAATTCTTGCTCACCAATAGGAGTATCAGGAAACCAATCAGTTCCTCTTTAACGGAATCTTTGCAATAAGACATTTTAATTTCTTAACCTTGTTGAGCCAAGCGTATTTTTTCCTTATAAATGTTTGTCTTACTTACAGGTAAAGGGGAATTACTTTAACAGATCCAAATTTACTACATGTAATTTTGTCTTGAAGGTAAATTTGCTTTCGACCAAAATATTTGCTGAGTCACTGGACTCCAGATTTTTCAGATTTGGTTTTCAGACCTTCTAAATGAAAATGTGAGTTGTATTTTTATCTGATTTAATTTTAAATGGTCACTAGTTAATGAGTTATCTATACCAGTTCAACTTGCAAAAGCACTTCATATATTTAGGTGAAAATAGTGTTAAAATTTTAAAACATAATTCTTGTGTTTCTTTTAATTACTTTTTGCCGATTTTCTTTTATTTAAGTATATAACATGAAAATGGAATTAAGCCAGAGTTCTGGCCAACATTTCTTTTTGATACATAAAATTTCACTAATATTTATATTATGTAAAATATCTGTTAGATACTTTGTTTTTAATGGCTTGCTAAGCTAGTTATATAGTTTATACCTTTAAAAAGAAGATTCAGCTAACTAGAATCAATATTAGGGAAGAATTTTATACATACTTACACATCTATAATAACATTTAGAACTTTTTATGATTTATAGATTTATAGGGAGATTCTGTTGAACTGATTCTGGACATGTTTTGTAACTTAAGCTATTTAATCTATTTGTACTCTGTTAAGACTAACTATAAACACAAAGTATGTCTAACCACCACTATCCACATACCTAAACTCTGATGTCTTAGAAACAGTATAAAACAAAAATCTAGACTTAAATGTACTGACTTCAGAGACACCTTAATATTTACACAACACTCTAAATAATGTGGTTTAGACCACTAAAATTAAATAAATTCCTATTTTAAAATACCTCAAGTTAAATTGGTTATATATAGAAGTACAATACATTTAGAATTTTTTTACACTTTCTGTTCCTGACTAGGCAATATTTTTTTATCTTTTGTTTTTTAGACCAAAAAATTTCACGAGGAACATTTGAAATTACTAATGAGAGGAAAAAATGGTCTTGGCTTTTACAGTGGTGTTTTAATAGTTCTCTCTGAAAAGCTGTGAACCAAAATGGAAAATAAGTTGGAATGAATGTAGAACAGATTTTAGAAGACAAAACATAAACCATCACTTGGAAAGTGGTTTTTAAGCATTAATTTTACACATACTATTTGTTAACTCTCGTGTCCCTCAATTTGTTTCTTGCTTTTACATTTGTTTTTCAATTTTTAATTTCTCCTTAATGTATTTACACAAATGCAGTAACCAGTGAAATTAAAACATCAGACAGAGAACACCAATATTTTTCTCTAACTGTAGCTTAAACAGGCAGAGCGAGACTCCGTCTCAAAAAAAAAAAAAAAAAAATCTGTTCTCACAAAATATAATTATCTAAGTGAGCATTGGCTGTGGTTAGACGGAATGCACTATTTTGGAAATAGTCTTAAGCCAAAAGAGTTGGATTTTATGCCTGTGTTCTTCATTTACTAGCAATAGTGTCACGAATTAGTCACTTTAAGACTCAGATTCTTCCATCTCTGCAATGAACAATTGTATATTCTTAGTTTATCTTTCAGGATTGTTATAATAAACTGGAATATAAACAATTAATTATGAATAAGACATTATAAAAATGAATTCTATTATGCTCAAAGTCATCTCTCTGCATGGACGCATATGTATTTTTCTCCAACCTGTATTCTAGTAGAGAGTGTTTCTGAAAATACTTTGTGTCTGATTCCCTGTCTATGTCAAAAGGAGTTCTTATCACATGTATAGAATATTTCTAAAGTAATACAAATAATAAAAAGAAATTAAAGACTTTATAGGTCGTATCTCTTGTATAGCAATTTGACTATTGATTCTGGGGTGTCTTTTCAGATTAAAATCTCGTGTTTTTAGAAAGACATTTTGTCTTTTCACTGCTTTGTTTATTATTAATAAATGACTATCACTATTTGTGGAACTACCTGTACCAAGACCAGCTGAATTTGGATGCATTATTTTCCCTAACAACTTTTGGAAATACCACAGGCTTGTGTCCTGGTGTTTGAGGAAGAAACATCAATGATTCTCACGGTGTGTGGTCTCCTAATGAGCTATTCCAGTCTTGGATGCTGAATTTCAACCCTCTGACTAAGTGTTTTAACGTCCGGACACAATTCACATGTTCTGTAGCTTTACGGAATTATGTACAAAATGTTTAAGTCAAAAACAACTTTTTTCTCAGTAAAAGTTGGAGTAGATGGTGTGAACTCTTATCTCACTGAAATTCACTTAAATCAACATTTGTTATCCAACGCACAGAATGGTAGCACGGAAACAGCAAAGAGCTTTTGAGTTTAAAACTTGAGAGTAGGTTCTGAGTATTTAACTGATCTATTTTTAACAAGCACATCTGTTCTGCAACTCAATTTTCTAATCTTAATAAGGGTGTAGAACTACATATTTTATAAGTTCCATTTAAAACTGTTGATTCTCTGAACTCCAATACTCTAGACAGGTTTTGTTTTGTAAAAACAAACATCTTCTTGAAGTCTATGTAAGCCATTTTTAATAACCCAATTTCAGCATATATGACAGAGGGTCTGGAATGGGCCTTGGTCACTCTTAGAAAATACTGTTTTTAGGTAGCTTGCTAGATTGAAATACAACTCTTTTATTATAATGTGTCATGGCAAAAAAATAAGGTTATGAAAGACTCTATGTTCTATGATTATAACAGCTGTTTTATATGCATTTTAGAAGAAAACACAGCATATATATATATATGTTTGATTTTCATGGAAAAAGTAATTTACAATTTGGCTTAGATACTTAATCATCATGCTCAGCATGTAGCTTACAAATTTTCTATCTGGATCAATAAATGCTGTTAAGCTGTGTAAAAATAATTTAATATACTGCATTCTCGGTGTTTTGGAATGAATATAAGTGTGTGTATGTACATATATACATACACACACACATATACACCCACTGTTTAAAAAACAATTGTACAAAATATGCATATTCCCAAATTATTCTTCCATAAGGTAAGAGCAATAGAGATAGCATAATTTGATTGACCATTTGGCAATGATGCTATTTCTTACACCAAGTATACAATCTGACGTCTTTGCTGGTCTTTCAATATGCTCAATTATCTGGACCTGTCTACTCTGCCCAGGCTCCTCCCTGTTGCTCACCCACCTTGATCTGCTATCCTAGTGGTTCTCACCTTCACCTTTTCTCATCTATTCCTTTCCTAATTCCCGTCTCGATGTTGTGGTCAAGAATGGTGTGTCCATCTGCTGAAAACTCCCTATTTTCATATGAATCATGTTTACTCTTTACAAAGTACGACCATGCTGGTAATTCCAGTGCTTTAGAAGCCAGAGGTAGGATAATCACTTGAGGCCAGGGATTTGAGACCAGCTTGGAAAACATAGGAGATTCCTTCTCTACAAAAACTTATTTTACAATTAACCAGGTGGGGTGGAATGTGCCTGTGGTCCTGGCTATTCAGGAGGCTGAGGCAAGATGATCTCTTGAGGTGAGCAGTTCAAAGCTGCAGTCAGCCATGGCTGTGCCACGACACTCCATGGCTGGGCAACAGAGTGAGACCCTGTCTCAAAACAAACAAACAAACAAATAAATAAGTGAAAAGCATACTATGCCTGCTGCAGTCCACCCTGACCTCTCTCTGCTTTGAACTCTCATTGCATTATGACAATACCCAAATGTTTAGAGTTTTGCCTGCTCCAATTTGTGTGTGTTTTCATTTGCAATTGAAATCACACGAGATTTTAGGTCTTTTGGAGATAGGGACTTGTGCTATACTTCTTTGAATTACCCTCCGTCTGCTTTATTTATGACCGTCAATCATTAGGAAACTTGCATTTGTTGCACCCCTTGCCTTTTAGTAACAGTCACTTGGGCTCCTAATAGCCTGATGTGTTGACCATAACTGGTGCCAGAACGGGCATGTGAACCAGATGGCCCAATCGGAGTAAGACAGAGGATTTTTCTTTGATGGTTAAGGGAAAGGAAACTTTCTCTCCTAAATACTGTGGTATGCAAGGGGGATACGGTTTGGCTCCGTGTCCCACCCAAATCTCATCTCAAGTTAAAATCCCCGCAAGTGGAGGGAGAGACCTGGCGGGAGGTGACTGGCTCATGGGGGAGGCTTCCCCATGCTGTTCTCATGACAGTGAGTTGTCATGAGATCTGATGGTTTAAAAGTGTTTGTCAGCTCCCCCTTGCTCTCTCTTGCTCTCTGTCTCTCTCCCCTGCTGCCTTGTGAAAACGTGCCTTGCTTCCCCTTCACCTTCGCCTTCCCCCATGACTGTAATTTTCCTGAGGACTCCCCAGCCATGCAGAACTGTGAGTTCATTAAACCTTTTTGTTTATAAATTACCCAGTCTAAGGCAGTATTTTTAGAGCAGTGTAAAAATGGACTAATGTAGGGGATAAGACTTGAAACCCCTGCAGCCTTTTATCACCACTAGGGAAAACATCCTGAAAAGATGTCATTGGAACAAAGTGCATCAGACAAGAAAACAGCAGAGAAACTGAACTGCTGGAGACCAAGTTGATCCATACATAAAGCCCCCTGCTACCCCTGGACTTGTCTTGTTTCCTGAGGTAACACATTCTCTGTATTGTTTAAGCTATGTTATGTTAAGTCTTTATGGTACTTGGAAATGATTCTGTCCTAATTGATACTTACATACCACAAGCAACAATTTTGCGCTAGATAATTCCTAGGAGATATAACACAGAAGGACACATACCATAGTTTTATATTTGCTTAAGAATAAGTTTTGAGGCTTACACTAAGAAAATACTATAGAACTTATTCTAGTGTCTTGTGTTTGTGAGTCTATGTATGTGTGTGAGAGAGAGAGTGAGAAAGAAGAAACACTATGGTGAGTTGCAATTTATTACTATAAGATCATGTTCTCTGAGAAGCAATTAACCTTATTCTAAGGAATAAAACAGTGGAGGCTAGTTACTCAAATGATGCTCTTAAAATGACTTTTGAAAAATTCATATAATTAGATAACTGGATATTTAAATGAAATTTTTGAACTATAATACCTATTTTTATTATTTTGTAAACACTTTGTTTTAAGAAATTTTTTACCTACTTATACATTTCTGCTGTCTGAAAGAGAGCAGTGGTTTTTATAAATAGTAGTTGTGGCTGATAGGCAGTCTTTTTCTTTGACTTTCTTTCCCGTGGAATGTGGACATTCAACTCTAGGCCAAACACTTTAGATTTTTATGAGTTATGACACTGTTTTATAAAGGAAGCCGATAGAGTTGGTTTGAGGGAGGAAAATAAAAGAGAGAAGAAAAGATGCATTCCAAATGTGGTTAACTGCTTTATAGTTGACTACTAAACATTGTTAGTATACTGCCCATAAATCCAAGCGTTTGATGTCTTAAAATATAAAATATCATTAGAAAATTAGGACATATTCTTAGAGTTTTTAATGGTAGACATAGGACCTGGTTTCAATTTGGATTCTCAAAGCTTTTTTAGAGCGCACAGATCTCTCAATGATTCTGCAACTGTTTTAAAGTGAAGGGAAGGTAATCAGAGCCCAGGAATTTTGTTGCTTAGAATTACTACCAAACCACTTCTAACAAGAGCAGCTGGATGGCGGCAGGATGGCACCGTCTTAGATAAGAAACACAGCTCAATAATCCTTTAAAAAATAATATGTGTGTCAACAAACAAGGAATGTTGGTTAAAGGGAAAATCTGAATTTAGAAACCCTACACTGAGTGAATTGATTGACCCTAGTTCTTGATATTTATGTTGAGGTAACTTATATTATAATTGATTTATTTATTCATAATTATTTAATGAGGACCTGTGTGTGCCAGGTGTTCCTCCAGAGACTGAAGATGAAAATCACTGTCATCGAGATTGCGGCCCAGTAGGTGAGTCAAACAATAAAAAAATAAGTTTATATAAAACAGAATGTATATTAGCAACCACTGAAAGAAAAATATAAGAAGGAGATTTAAAGTGCTGGTGTGAGTACGGGATGCCTGTTACTTTTAGAAAAGATGACAAAGAAGCACTTCATTAAGAAAAGCTTCTGAGTAAAAATTGGAAATTGTGAAGAAACCAGCAGCCGGATGTTTTGGCAAAAACAGCATTTGAGGCAGAGTGAAGGGCACATGCAAAGGCCCTGAGGCAAGAGCTACTTAGCAAACTAGGAAAAAATAGATTATTAGGACATGAGATCAGAGAGGTAATAAGGGACCAAATCTTCAATAAGACATAATGCATATACATGTATGTTTATTGTGGCGCTATTCACAATAGCAAAGACTTGGAACCAACCCAAATGTCCATCAATGATAGACCAGATTAAGAAAAATGTGGCACATATACACCATGGAATACTATGCATCCATAAAAAAGGATGAGTTGATGTCCTTTGCAGGGAAATGGATGAAGCTGGAAACCATCATTCTCAGCAAACTATCACAAAGACAGAAAATCAAATACCGCATGTTCTAACTCATAGGTAGGAATTAAACAATGAAAACACATGGACACAGGGAGAGGAACATCACATGCTAGGTAAGGCCTGTTGGTAGGTGGGGGCTGGGGGAGGCATAACTTCAGGAGAAATACCTAATGTAAATGATGAGTTGATGGGTGCAGCAAACCAATATGGCACATGTATACCTATGTATCAGACCTGCATGTTGTGCACATGTAACCTAGAACTTAAAGTATAATAAAAATAAATAAATAAATAAATAAATAAATAAATAAATAAAATAGTACAAATACTCTGAAAAAAAAGGCATAGTGCATATCTTGGCATTTACTCTGAGTGAATTGGTAAGCCACCAAATGTTTGCATGATCAGTTCTGTTATTTCGCTATGTGCAATGGCTGTTTTTATTATTTTTCACTTTCCTTTTTCTTCTCCCCTGTGGTGCCTTCTATTTTTAACTGGCTAGTCAAACAATCACTGTTACATCTCAGATAGTTCTTATGTTTCTCTCAATGTTTCTTTTTAAGAGTTTGTAGAACTCTGAGCAGGTAATTTCTGAACCTTTCTCCCTCTCCCTTCTCCCTTCCCCCTTTCCTATCCTCCCCTTCTCATTCTTTCCTTGTCCTCCTTTTCCCCCACTTCCTCTTCTTCTTTTACTTCTTCTTCTAGTAAATATATTCTAGATATAGTTTCTTTTCTGAATCTTAAAGATAATACTGAAACCAACTCAGTAATCCCATAGATAAGTTCTTTTGGATAAGCATAGAAATTGACCCTCTGGTCTTAAAGCTGGAAACTTGTATTTGTTTTATCTGATTTCCTTCCTCAGGCAAACACCTTCAGGCTTCTCAAAAAGTATCAAAGAACTGAAACTCACCAGATCACCACATCCAGACAATGAGATGCCAGGCCTCTCACTCCTCATGGTTGCCTCCCTGCCCCTCCCTAGCTCCTGTTTTCTTACACATTTCTTACACATCTTCCCAGCTGTATAAGCCTGCAGTTTTACTTAGTCATGGAGATGGATTTGAGGCTGAGCTCCCATCTTCTTGGCTGCAGCACCCGGTTAAATCCTTCCTTGCCAATACTTATGACCTCAGTCAATGGCTTTCTGTGAAGCGAGCGGCAGGCCCTAGACTGAATCCCTCATGTTTCAGTAACAATACCACTTTCGTTTTTCTGTAATAGATGGCAAAGTCTGAAAAGTCCATTTATTTTCCCCTGCACTCATTCCTGGAAAAGGAGTGAGTTACTCAGAATTGGCATTAGCCTGTGCCCTGTGCCGCACTCATGGTTCACTTAAGTCCTCCTAGACATCGTACCTCATATCTCAACCTCAAGTTTAGTGCACTACATCTGTCAATGCTTCATTTTTGGTGTCCATCAACTTTTGTCCAGGGAAATTCTACAGGACTAAGGATGTTCTGCTATGAATGCAGAATTGTCAGATATAGGCTGATTTTGAATTTTCTATTTCAAATGGAAAATTGTTCTTAATTCAGAATATTTAATTATTTATTCATTGAGATGGAATCATGCTCTATTGCCCAGACTGGAGTACAGTGGTGCAATCTCAGCCCACTGCAACCTCTGCTCCTGGGTTCAAGCAATTCTCCCTCCTCAGCTTCCCTGGTAGCTGGGACAACAGGCGTGTGCCACTAGGCCTGGCTAACTTTTGTATTTTTAATAGATTCAGGGTTTCACCATATTGGCCAGGTTGATCTCAAACTCCTGACCTCAAGTGATCCACCCACCTCAGCCTCCCAAAGTGCTGGGGTTACAGGCATGAGCCACCGTGCCTGGACTTAATTCAGAATTATTCTACAATTTAGGGCTATCAAAGCCACACTTCATAGAAACATCCTTAAAATCAGATTATGATTGCTTCTACTTCATTTTATTACTTTTTGCATGTGTATTCTGAAATGTCTTCTAGAAATTTATTCTTCATGTATATTTTTGAGTTGCTTTGATTTGAAATATTTATAAAGCGTTTATTACATATTCTGAAGTGCATGTATAAATTTATACTTTATAAACAAATGGGATATAATACAGCTTGATAACATGCTAGCAGCTGGCCATTATGTTAAGCCATGTTAACTCAGAAAGGTTCTCTAATAATTTCCCATCAAAAAAGTTACCTGTAGACACACTTTCACACTCACTAGTATGGATGAAAAAAGTCTAAAATCCTAAAAAGTTTTTGTGAATACAGAGCAAAAGGAACTCTCTGCCCCTGCTGGCAGAATTGTAGTTTAGTATAATGACTGTAGAAAACTGGCAGTTTCTTCTAAAGTTAAACATATATTTACCTTATGAACTTGAAATTCCATTTCTAGGTACTAATTTAAAAAAAAAAAAAAAAAAAACAAGGCCAGGTGTGAGTGCTCAAGTCTGTAATCCCAGCACTTTGGAAGGCTGAGGCGGGCAGATCACGAGGTCAGAAGATCAAGACCATCCTGGACAACATGGTGAAACCCCGTCTCTACTAAAATACAAAAACTTAGCCAGGCGTGGTGGCCGGCGCCTGTATTCCCAGCTACTCAGGAGGCTGAGGCAGGAGAATTGCTTGAACCTGGGAGGCGGAGGTTGCAGTGAGCTGAGATCATGCTACTGCATTTCCAGCCAGGTGACAGAGCGAGATTCAGTCTCATAAAAACACAGTACCACCAAAAGACTTGTTTGAGACTGTTCATAACAGCTATATTTATAAACTTTTTAAAAATTGGGTTGACCCAAAATATCTAAGTAGGAGAGTATCTAGAAATAATAGCAGTTCAGATGGTGGAACACTGCTCAGGAATCCTGATAAATGCACCCACAGGAATGACTTTCAAAGTATTGTCTTAAGTTGGTGATACTAATGAAAAGAAGGTAAGAATAAGCGAAACAAATGCACGGTGTTAGAAATAAGCTGCGGCTGCCTTTGGGCCATGGGAGTTGACCAGCAGGGGCATGAAGATGCTTTCTGGGACCTTGAAAACACCCGAAATCTTGATTGAGGTGCTGGTTACACGAGTAATCATACCAAAATCAACACTCACGCTCTGTGCAGACGAGACATAGGAATTTCACCTCAGCGAGAAATAATTCTTAAATAAAATAAATTTTAAAATAATAAATTTTATATTACTTTTTCTAAAATGCATATGAATTGGTAATACTAAAAGAGTAGCAAAATGTGGAAATAGAATGTTCATTTTTATTCGTATTTGTTCATTTTAGCATAATCTTACAAATTAAAATAACACCATTAAATATCAATATGCCATTTTATTGGATTGCTATTGAACTTTACTTTTTCAAAAGTGGTATTTTCAAG
This sequence comes from Colobus angolensis palliatus, assembly GCF_000951035.1. Taxonomy (NCBI): domain Eukaryota; kingdom Metazoa; phylum Chordata; class Mammalia; order Primates; family Cercopithecidae; genus Colobus; species Colobus angolensis. The sequence goes on along the minus strand of NW_012116221.1, from coordinate 1,117,531 downwards.
GGTATCAGAATATATTCCTTTTAAGCAAAGGATTTTGTTAACATCGTAAATATAAAATTCATACATTATTAAAATATAAATATATCTCATAAATGTCAATGAATACATCCTATTTTTTTACTTAAATTGTAATATTAACATTATTCAGGAAGAATAGCACATATTTATATATTTCTCTGTGATTTTACAATATGAAAACACAATACATCAATATATCTCCTTTAAGTAGTGGTATTATTATACATTTTTAATTCCATTTAAAATTCTCCATACTCACAGTTTGGTCCTCATTGTAATTTTGACCAACACTAAGGTTCATGGCAGGTGACTGGGACCCAAAATGCTGCCTTACAAACTTAAGAAATTATTAGTAGAAAGTGAAAGAATGATTTCACTTTACCAAGACCTGTTCTCATCTATATTCTTTCATTGCCCACAAGTGCAGTATGATCGATTGAAACCTTTGTTGTAGAATGCTAATTAGCCTTTAAGAAAAACAAAGGCTAAGGTTACAAGACTTTATTTTCTATTAAAAACACATAATCCTAATCCCAATAGTTTATGTTCAAGGAAGGAACAAGCTTTTTCTTGGAGAACTAATGATACAATTGTGTCCGGAATTGATGGGTTCTAGGTCTCACCAACTTCAAGAACGAAGCCTTGGACCCTGGCAGTGAATGTTACAGTTCCTAAACATAGTGTGTCCAGAGTTTGTTCCTTCTGATGTTCGGACGTGTTCAGAGTTTTCTCCTTCTGGTGGGTTCGTGGTCTCACTGGTTTCAGGAGTGCAGCTGCAGACCTTCCAGGTGAGTATCATTGCTAATAAAGGCAGTGCAGATCCAAAGACAGAGCAGCAGCAAAATCTATTGAAAAGAGCAAAACAACAAATCTTCCACACGTGTGAAAGGGACTGGAGTGTACTGCCCCTGCTGGCTCCCCGCAGCCTGCTTTTATTCCCTTATCTGACCCCACCCACATTCTGCTGATTGGTCCATTTTACAGACTGCTGATTGGTCCATTTTACAGACTGCTGATTGGTCCATTTTACAGAGCCTCGATTGGTCTGTTTTGACAGGGTGCTGACTGGTGCGTTTACAATACTCTAGCTAGACATAAAAGTTCTCCAAGTCCCCACCAGATTAGCTAGATACAGTGTGCTGATAGGTGCTTCCACAAACCTGGAGCTAGACACAGAGTGCTGATGGATGCGTATACAATCCTCCTGCTAGACATAAAAGTTCCCCAAGTCTCCACCCAACTCAGGAGCCCAACTGGCTTCACCTAGTGGATGATGCACCTGGCCACAGGCATAGCTACCCATCAGTCCAGCGCTGTGTCCCCGCACTCCTCAGCCCTTGGGCAGTTGATGGGACCTGGCACCGTGGAGCAGGGGGCTGCGCTCGTTGGGGAGGCTTGGGCTGTGCAGGAGCCCACCATGGGGGAGAGGCTCGGGCATGGTGGTCTGCAGGTCCCCAGTCCTGCCCCACAGGGAGGCAGCTGAGGCCCCTTGAGAATTCGAGTACAGCCCCAGCGGGCCAGCACTGCTGGGGGATGTGGCGCACCCTCTGCAGCTGCTGGTCAGGGTGCTAAGCCCCTCACTGGCGCCGGCCGGCAGCTCTGAGTGTGGGAGCCCACCAAGCCCATGCCCACCCGGAACTCGTGCTGGCCCAGAGCACCACACCAGCCCTGGCTCCCACCCACACCTCTCCCTCTACACCTCCCCGTATGCAGAGAGAGCCAGCTCCGGCCTCGGCCAGCCCAGAGAGGGACTCCCACAGTGCAGTGGTGAGCCGAAGGGCTCCTCAAGCGCTGCCAGAATGGGCACTGAGGCCCAGGAGGCGCTGAGAGCGAAGGCTGCTAGCACGTTGTCACCTCTCATTATGATACCTATTGTTATTGAAATTATTTTATATATAATCGTAATTGTAATTGCCTAGGTGATTTTTTAATGCACATTTCTAAATTCTCAGTAAAATTCAAATCATCTGGGAAAAAAACAAGTTAATAGAAGTGTAAAAAGGAGAAGTGATATAGAAAGAAGCAAGACATGATAAATAAGATTTTTTTCAAATTCAGATGATGTTACAATATATATGTGATTACCAAATTGTTAGGAGTAAACAGAATAACCCCTAAAAGTAGACCATACTTCAAAGTGGCAGTCACATTCTTCAATACTCCACAGAGGTCCTCTGCCCGGAAAATTATTGTGATTCTTCCCAATTTCTTATTTCTGAGAGGACATATCATAAATTGTGTTATAATTTCAAATAAATTAATTGCCACACCCACTAAAGGGCATACAAAATTAATGGACTGTAGAAAGCCCGAAGTCCAATCATTGGATGCTTTCAGCATTGCCAAATCTAGTATGTTTTCTTTAAACTGAGTGACTTTTTTTTATAAGTTCTGTATTTATGGACAGGATCAGAGTATGTGCCCTATTTACATTTAAATTGCATATACATTTGATTTCCAACAGTTCCAGCGACAACTATCATCTTTAATAGAGTATTTCCATCTTGTTAGTGACTGATATTTGGAGTGAATAATTTTATCTGAGAACTTCTAGTTTCTCACACTTTACCATTAAATAGTCCCAATTTATGAAATAACACTGACTTTTTGAGAATATTATGCCCTGTTTATTGCAAATATCTTCCCACTTTAACTTCACATCAAGTAATATAGGAAGGAAAGACAACTGAAAGTAAAGTATTGGGCATGGATGTCACATTTCTCGGCAGATTTTTAATTTAGCTTCTTAACCTTAATGTGAGATAAATGACACAATCCTCATTACAGGGCTTACAGTACCATTTAAATACGTGACAACACTGACAGCAACATAGATCAGAAGCTGTGTGTGTGTGGGGAGGGGTTCTTTAATGGACATAGGTGGTCCAGACCTCAATCACAAATCTCGTTCAAAAGACAGCCTTTCTGGTGGCTAGCGACCCCTCCAGGGAACTCAGAGCTTCCATTTCAGCGTTTCTAAACATGCGATTTAGGATGGTGGCTTTCCTGACCTTGTGATACTGTGCCATACAGAAAAAAAAAAAAAAAAAGGAAAGAAAAGAAAGGGAATTTCCATCTTGTTTGTCCCTCGAGACTATCTTGGAAAATGAAAGAGGCTGTGTCATATTAGTGAACATAGAAACTTAACATCATTCACCTTTTTAAAAGAATTTTAGTGTAAAATACAACATGGTATTTTCAGTAATTTGGGGGAAATTATGATTGACCGTTCAATTGAATTGTAGTCAGTAGTATTAATGTAAATGAATCATCTAAAGATTTGTAAGCAACTTTAACAGCAATGGAAAACAATGTTATATAAACACAATGCTCAATAGGTAACAACTCGTATTCAGTAACAGACGAAGACAGACAACTCTGTTCACATACATTAGGATATAAAGAGAAATGAGAAAATTGGTTAAGAACACAAATTTAGAGTGCTACAGCCCTTTTAAAATTTGTCTAGCAAGTTTTCCAGTTTTCACTGGAACCTCCACTCCAATCAAAAAAACAAACAAACAAACAAAACAAAACGAAAAACCCACAAAAGAATTCTAGAATCAAGTGGGCTGATTTTATGTTCTAGAGCTAGCACTTCTCAAGTGTGTAACTTTCATCAAGCACCCTGTCCTCTCTGAGCCTCAGTATGTTCATCTGTAAAACGGTGGTAACACTGATGTCAGGGGTTCAAGACCAGCCTGGCCAACATGGTGAAATATCACCTCTACTAAAAATACAAAAATTAGGCCAGGCACAGTGGCTCACGCCTGTAATCCCCACACTTTGGGAGGCCGAGGCAGGCGGATCAAGACCATCCTGGCTAACACAGTGAAACCCCGTCTCTAATAAAAATACAAAAAAATTAGCTGGACATGGTGGTGGGTGCCTGTAGTCCCAGCTACTGGGGAGGCTGAGGCAGGAGAATGGCATGAATCTGGGAGGTGGAGCTTGCAGTGAACCGAGAGCGCGCCACTGCACTTCAGCCTGGGCTACAGAGCAAGACTTCCTCTCCAAAAAAAAAAAAAAAGGGGGTAACACTTCTAGGTCACTCTTAGGGTTGTTATGAGGACCAAATTAAGTAATACAGATATAGCACATTACCTGATGGCCATCAGTAATTATTACATAAATTATGTATGTTTCTGTATTACTTAATACCTTAAAAGAATAAATTTCACATTCACTTATCATGCTAGTTTCCAGACAGACTTATAGCTTGGTTTAACTCAGATCATAATCTCAGTAATTTATGTTCTTAAATTATATTCCAGGAGTGCTGCTGGAAAACATTTATTCTTCCAAGACTTTTAGAAATATCTGCTATTTTTAAAGGGCAGGATAAATCCACTCTTCCTTTCCCTAATTTCCACTTCCCCCTGCACTGTTAAATTTTCTGCATGTTTGTTTACATAAACACTGATAAAGCACAATGTGACTAACATTTCCTATGTATATAAAGTATTGAAAATGCCCAATAGCTTTAAGACATGGTGAATGTATTACACATGGTTCAATTGACATGAACGAATTTGCAAAAATTTGTTTTCTCAAAATATTTTTACTAACTGCAAGTTTGGCCATTATCCATGGTGGATGCCGAGAAGTGTTTCTAGAAGGAACTCTATCCCCTGAGAACTTACTAGATATCCTGCCTGACATATCTCTTGAATTTGAAACTGCTGGATATTTAATGATTTGAGGACCTTTACCGGGTCATTCTTCCGATGTTCAAATTCATTCTCCCTGAAGTCTGAATTTTGTCCAGCCAGTTGATAATTTAATTCAGTCGTCAAACATCTTTCACTTATTCTCACCATTGATCTTTGCTTGGGGTTTTTGATTGTCTGCTGTGGTGTTCACACCGAATGTGTAATATTCAATTAAGGTCTTGGAAGGCATCTCAGTCTCTGTGCCTCTCATCCTTAGTGGCTGTCCTTCTGTCTCCTCGACTATCTGCTCAGTGTGTTCCGCACTCAAACAATCATTGCCAATGGTTATTACAATTCTTGCTTCATTTCCTATGCTTTGATTCACCACGGACACCTTACGGATACCACAGGCATTAGCACCAAAGGTGATTTCAATCTAAAGAATGCTGTGTAGCTCATGAGAAATGCCTCCAATGTCAAACTTTCCAACTAGGACTTTCCCTTCGCCATTTGCTTCCTCAACTTTACAAATTCAAACAGTTGTCAGATGCTGTGTAGCTCATGAGAAATGCCTCCAATGTCAAACTTTCCAACTAAGACTTTCCCTTCGCCATTTGCTTCCTCAACTTTATAAATTCAAACAGTTGTCAGAATGTAAGGCCTGTGTCTTCTTGGTGGAAATGGGGCGTTATGTTTGATCACAACAAGTATGTCTTCCTTATGCATTTTAATACCAAGGGAAACATGAGTGGTGTCCGGATACAGAAAAGCCTGGCTTTTTTTCACTTATAATGAAAAATTATAAACTTAAGCCTCTTTGCCAATATCATTTTTATAATGAAGAAACCAAAGCAAAGCTACTCTAGGAATTTTCCATTAATGTATTGTAGAGCACTGATCTCAACTGTCTGCACTGACAACTTGATTTCCTGCTCAACTGCTCCATCAAAAACAGATGTGTCGGGGCTCATACTCTTGTTTAATTATTTACTATTGCATGAATCTTGCAAAGATTTCTGGAACTTGGGAATACACATACTGCCTGGACTCTATGACTTGTCAGGTATAAAGCTTTCTTTATGGGATTTGGGGTGCTAGTCTTTATGTTAGCTTTCAATCCTTCAAAATGTAGATTTCTTCATAGAAGAAATGTGTCTCAACATTGTTCTGAATGTTGGTAGAGTACTTTAACAGGTTTGTGAACTATACAGAGTCAAGAAGCAGCATTTTGTCTCAGTTTTGTCCTTTTGGGATTGTATTTCAACCTGGTGATGAAATGGTTAACCATTGGATTGTCCACCCAAGTGGGTGTACCTAGTTATAGACTTGATTTTAAATATTTTGTCCTCAACAGTAAGGGTGAACATATCAAGGTGCCATGTTTAAGGTCACAAGTCAACGCCAACACACTTTTTAAAAATCAACACACTTTTTTGGCCTCGATATTTTGTCCAAATTATGATCAATAACAGTGACAGTTGGCTCAATGGGGATTTTAGTCACAGTAAATGCAGCAATTATGTACGTCTCTTCATAACACTCGAAAGTTATTAACATCAGTGATTCTGTGACAACTAGGGTAGGCTTCTGAAGTTTTCTTTCTCTTTGTCAAAAGCATAGAAATTACCGCTTCTGGGGAGATGCTTTTGTTCTCTCCCTTGTTCTCCACCTGGAACTGGGCACATTACATATCATACACTATCATGGATAGCCAATGCTTCTTATCTGAATGGGCAGTTACATAACCAAATCTAGATCCAGTGACCTGCTTGGCATCAGAAGTTGTTGGTGGGCTTCATTGAAACATGATTCTTTCCAGCAACAGTGATCAATCATTCTGTCAACGTAGCAATATGACTTAGAGTTGTCTTATTTCCCTGATCATTGCCAATGATCACACTTTTCCAGGTTGGAAAACACCTAGCCAGATATGTGGTTTCAAGATTGTTGTCAACTGGAAGCACCTTTGATGTATCAGGAAGATAGATCTGTCTCACAGGAGGAAGATGTAGAGAAGATAGCGGTGCCTATGTCACATTCAATCTATCGAAGACATTTTTAATGTAAAATGGTAAAGACATTCAAGAACAATCTTTTCAAATCCCTATCAGATCCTTGAACCACAATAAGCCCCATTCTAATGAAAATGCTAATTGGAGAGAGCTGTTGTTTCTAGCAGTCTGGGAGAAAGAGATGGAGATGGGAGTGCCTCCTACAGTAGCAGCCGTGCAAAGGACCCAAAGGCAAATCAGAAAGTCATTCCGCGATGTACTAAGGGTCAAACTAAGAGGAAAATAACGTGAATATGGCTTAAGCAAAATGAAGCAAGCCAAGAGGTAATACTTGGTTATATTGAAATCAAAAAGGCATAGAATTAAAAAAAGTGATAAAGTGGAGGAACAGTACAGACAACTTCTGTAAATGTAAAGCCAGAATCTTTATGTGATCTTATAAATGCCTCAGATATATGTAGGTCCATGGTTTGGGGCCAATGACATAGCTGTCATTCAATTGATAGCTAAAAACTTCCTGTCACTGGAAATCAGTTCCCTTCTGAGGCACTTTTTCTATATTTATCAAGTTTCTGAAATGGCATGGATTAAATATCCTCATCAGCCATTTGATCTTCTATAAACTTAAGCCTCTTTGCCAATATCCTTTTTATAATGAAGAAGCCAGAATGAAGCTACTCTAGGAATTTTCCATCGATGTATTGTAGAGCACTGATCTCAACTGTCTTCTAATGGATTTAACAGTGACAATAAAGTGCAACAAATGTCAGGTGCTCTGACAACTAGTTCACTACCTGGAACTCGGGTTGAATTTATAACCAACTCAGGTGTTTATCTTTTTTCACTTCTGCTAAGCTATATGCATTTCCTAAATTTGTTGTTATGATTATGATATTCTGGATAAGGTCATTCTTGCATTGCTACAAAGAAATACCCAAGGCCAGGAGCCGTGGCTCATGCCTGTAATCCCAGCACTTTAGGAGGTCGAGGCAGGCGGATTACGAGGTTAGGAGATCAAGACCATCCTGGCTAACACAGTGAAACCCCGTCTCTACTAAAGAATACAAAAAATTAGCCGGGCA
>NW_012116221.1:1064723-1109202 GCF_000951035.1 Colobus angolensis palliatus | reverse complement strand
AAAACCTGTCTCGCATGCTTGTTCTCTAGGAAGGGAGTAATTTTACAAAAGAAGAACCAAAATTTAACCTCATGGTCAGAAAAATATAAAGCGTAGAACTATATTTTACTTTAAATTAACAGACTTTTTTCCCTGTTACTCTTCAAAAGCTGAGAATGATATTTCTACATGTATTGAACATGGAAATTTGTATTCACAGTATGTCCAGCTGGACAAGTATCTGCAGAGAAAATTACGCTCTATTTTATCAAATATATCTTGAATTCGGATTCTATCATTCAACATCTTTAGAATTCATTCCAAGCTTGTATGCAGTTAGAACTCCTTCTGAGTTGATAGCAAGTCTTGTGAAACTTCTTACTAACCTACTTAATTTTATTAGAATTGATCTCATGTCTTTTCCGCAGAGTAATCATTAGAAACACTATCAAATATCTTCTGGAGGTCCTGGGAAGCAACCAAGTACTCCTGTCAAACAAAGAAATATCATTTGTTTGACAAAATTATTCTCCGATTTATTCCAGCAGGTAGAAGCTAACTTTAGATATTGGTTACTAATTGTATTTATGTGCATTTCATCTTTTTATAAAAATTGCTTGAAATAGTAGCAAGCTTTCACATTGAGTAAGTATCTGATAATCTTTGAGGATGGTGGGTGGTGGTTTAAACAACAACAACAAAAATCCACAAACTCTTTGAAACTCTCTCCCTTGAGAGCTGGAGGTCCATCCCCCTGTCCCTGAATCTGAGTGGGCTGGTGCTTGCTTCAACCAATAAAATGCAGCAGAAGTCACATAAGGTCTTCTGAGGGTGTTTAAAGGGCCATGTAACTTCCTCCTAGTTCTCCTGGCATGCTCACTATGAGGGGAATAAGTGATCATGGGACAAGTCCAACTGCCCTGGGATTGACAAACTGTGGGTGGTCTGGTGGAGAAACCCCCTCGAAGCCAAACATCTTGGCCATCCCTATCAAGGTGTCTGACATGTGAGTGGAGCCATTGTGGGCCCTCAAGTTCATCCCACCCACCAGCTAAGTACAGCTGAATGGCCCAGTTGAGGCCATAAGCAGAAGAATCACCCCAGTCCCTGCAGTACACAATCCATGTGATATTATAAACATGCGTATTGTTTTAAGCTACTAAGTTTTTATTTTTATTTTTTTTGAGACAGAGTCTCGCTTTGTCGCCCAGACTGGAGTGCAATGGTGGGATCTCGGCTCACTGCAACCTCTGCCTCCCAGGTTCACGCCATTCTCCTGCCTCAGCCTCTCAAGTAGCTGGGATCACAGGCACCTGCCACCACGCCCAGCTAATTTTTTGTATGTTTAGTAGAGATGGGGTTTCACTGTGTTGGGCAGGTTGGTCTCGAACTCCTGACCTTGTGATCCGCCTGCCTAGGCCTCTCAAAGTGCTGGGATTACAGGAGTGAGCCACTGCACCCGGTCTTAAGCGACTAAGTCTTGCAGGTAATTTGGTTTACAAAAATAGTAACTAGAAAAGGGAGAATGCCTTTTTTCTTGTTTTAAAATAATAAATGTAGCACTGAACAAATTGGAGGCAGAATGCAAGTACTATTAATTGATAAACGGTTTTCTTCCATCTAAATTCATGTCTTTTTATATGATGTCACTCTAATAATTCATTTTTATTTTCGTATATGTTTTGAGAACTGAAAATTATACTCAAATGAAGTTTGAGATTGTATTTATCTTACAAAGCATTATCTCAAAAAGCGCAATTTTTTCGATTGTATGAATTTAATAAATCAAATATAAATAATTTCTGGCTTGGAAATCCTGTGTGAATTGCATAAATATTAACTGTGATGTTACACTTATGAATCCTTTAATTGGTAAGATTTATCAGTCTCATAGAGTTGATCAAATTGAGATTTCAGAGACTGTTTGCCAAGAAATTGGAACTTTTCAATATTCCTGTATTAGATGAGTCATCTTAAAAGGTAATTGAGTCACCTAATCAAATTCTCAGTGTTATCCTCTGGCAACTGAGATACGTGCAACAGATAAATAAAATGTGACAGGCTGTTTTTTTAATGTCTACTGATAAACTTCATAGACCACTGAGATAACACAGCAGTCTGTGTACCTGCTAAGAGTTTAATTTAAGCCAAATAAAGTTAGAGAAACAATAATTTATAATTCACCAAAAGCTTATTATTCCTTTCTTCTATGAGCCAGTTCAGTTACTGGCCAGAGGAAAACATTTGCATGCTGGAGTTCGGAACCCAGAGTGTTCACTATGACTCTATCATACTGAGTCAACCTTCTCAGTTATCTGTGAGACCATCAACTATCAACTGCTCAAAATATTTCCTCCAGCAGTTGCTCCTTCTCCTGAAAGTCAGTGTTTCCCCTCTCTCCTGGATTATTCTCATCCGTATACATTACCTGAAAAATTTTTCCTATTATGAAAACAAATACTGTGCCTTTTTTTTTTTTTTTTGCCACATTTCCGTTTGTCTTCTTTCCACCTTCCACTTTTCTATTGCCCCTTAAAGTCATACTCTCTGACTCCAGCTTCTTTCTTCCTGTTCTCTTGGCGGACACTGCAATCAGCTGAATATGCTTTCCACTCCACTGAAACCGTCGTCAGGGGCACCAGTGACCTTCCTGTGGCTAAAATCAGTGATCAATTCTCAGCCCTCAAATTACTCTTTCATATCAGCAGCATCTGATGCAGTTCATTGATCTCTTCTATGAAATCATTTTCAAACTTGCCTTTCTGGAATCCACAACCTCGTGGTTTTCCTCTTACCTTATTGGCTGCCTAGAGTTTTCATCTTACTTGCTCGTTCATCTTTTCCCCCTAACTCCTAAATGTACTATTGCTGTCCTCTGACATCTTCCCTCCTGCATTGTTACTCACTTCCTGGATGATCGCTTCCAACCTCATCGCTTCTAATATGACTCCTAGATTTATGAATTCCAAAATGTGCACCTGCAAACTGAATCTCATCCATGAGCTCCACAATCACACATCCAGTTTCTTACCTTGATTTTCCCTTGATGTTACAAAAGAGTCTCCATCTTTAAATGTACAAAACATAACCTTTGACTCTCTTCCCTTTCCTCTTCTCAATCAGTATACATTAATAACTTGCATTTTATTGAAAAACATGTGTTTATACACAGAAGTGGGAACCTGCAAAGACCTAATGACTTTTACCTTCTAAATGCCAGTGATTTATTCTACCCATAATTATAATTTTATATGTAATCCCCAGTTTTCCTCTGTTTATATAAAAAAGAATTTTTCCAGTCTAAAAAAATATTGCATCCATATATTATTCAATAAATTGTAAAAGGCTTTTACATAGATGATTTTATTTGGTCAATATAAAAAAATTGAAAAAGACTTTAAAAGAATATTCTTATTTTTCAATAATCCCTGGCAGAACTAAGGAGTCACCTGAAGTATCAATAGAAAGACTAGAAGGCGTTTTCTAGGACTTCTACTTCTTTTTTTCTTTTTCTTTTCTTTTTCTTTTTTTTTTTGAGATGGAGTCTGGCTCTGCTGCCCAGCCTGGAGTGCAGTGGCCTGATCTCGGCTCACTGCAACCTCTGCCTCCTGGGTTCCCGCCATTCTCCTGCCTCAGCCCCCCAAGTAGCTGGGACTACAGGTGCCACCACCACGCCCAGCTAATTTTTTGTATTTTTAATAGAGATGGGGTTTCACCGTGTTAGCCAGGATGGTCTCGATCTCCTGACCTGTGATCCTCCTGCCTCAGCCTCCCAATAGGAATTCTATTTCTATGCTCATCTGATAAATAGATCATCTGTTTGGCTTCTGAACTCCTACTACTGCACCAGAGTTTCAGGAGCTTCAGAAAGTCCTCACCCACCTTCACATACCAGATTCTAATGGATACCGTATCTGTGGCTCTGCTTTTAAATTGTATTGTTTTGATATGTCTCTATGTTCCTGCACCTGCTGACGGCTTCAATTATTGGAGTATGATCTAATAACTTGTATTCTCATTACTCACTAGACTACATTAAAAAATATTGGTTCTTGGCTGGCGCAGCAGCTCAAGCTTGTAATTTCAGCACTTTGGCCGACCGAGGTGGGCGAATCACGAGGTCAGGAGTTCACAACCAGCCTGGCCAACATGGTGAAATCCCGTCTCACCTAAAAATACAAAAATTACTAAAAGGAGGAATTTGTGGTAAACATATGAGATTGGTGTTGCACATCACCTTGGAGCCGCTGAAGAAACGTCACTGAAATTATAGTAAAGGTGTGAAAAAATAACCTTACAAAGACAGAAAAAAATGAAAAGGACAGCGGTTAGAAATAGCAACTGAATTGCAGGCGAGAAAAAGTTAAAGGCTAACAGCCTATCAGTGGGCAAAGGGCAAGGGGAGGGCCGGGTGCAGTGTTTCACGTCTGTAATCCCAGCACTGTGGGAGGCTGAGGTGCGTGGGTCAGGAGGTCAGGAGATTGAGACCATCCTGGCCAACATGGGGAAACCCCGTCTGTATTAAAAATACAAAAAATTAGCCGGGCATGGTGGCAGGCGCCTGTAGTCCCAGCTACTCAGGAGACTGAGGCAGGAGAATCGCTTTAACTTGGGAGGTGGAGGTTACAGTGAGCTGAGATCGCACCACTGTACTCCAGCCTGGGCGACAGAGCAAGACTGTTTCAAAAAAAAAAAAAAAGGAAAGGGGAGACAGAAACCAGGGCACTGGTCAATGTCCATGGCAGATTCCAAGTAGGTTTCAGAAAACAGAAGAACCCTACATTAGACACAGAGTGCTTGTGAGCTGGAAAAGTTGAACACATCCAAAGTTTTTGAAAGAAGTCAGACCTCTTGATCTCTACCCTCCAACCCAGACAACTAGCAGTTAATCACTTGCTCCAAAGGTTGAAGGTTTTTTCTGAAGAGTTTAAATCACAGAAAATTTTGATTTGTGGAAGATTTAGTTAAATTAATCCTGTGACCAGTGAGTATCAGAAGCCAGACTGATAGGCGCATCAGAGGTAAAGGATTTCTGTTAAGTTAACTAGGATAAGAGAAAGTCCAGAGAGATACTGCTAGATGTGATTATCTAAAAGAAAGAGCCTAAATTTTGCCCAAACACTCTATAGAGAAGCCCATTATTCTATAAGACCATCATTCTTCCTTAGGCCCGGAAGTTCCTATGTGTTTTTGCTTCCTCACTATCTCATTCTGAAATATAAATTGAGGGACAAGACGTGCCGGAGTTTGAGGAGAGTTTCAAATAAGAAAAACAGAGGCTAAACCCCAATAAGTTAACAAACAAAAATTACTTAGTGGAAACTGTGATAGTTCCAGAAGAGAAAGTAGCCTAGAAATAAATAACTGATGCACTCAGAAATATTGGAAGAAAACATTGTACTTTGAAATTAAAACAATATGTTATATTTTTAAAATTTCAAAAATTCATATAATTAGTTATGCATACTATAATTATATACATATATAACTATATATATTTATATATGTGTATATATATATTTATGTATATATGTGTGTGCATATATGATTATATACACACATCGGTAGCAGAAAAATCAGTAGGAGATTTAGATGTTTCATTTGAGAAAATTTCAGAAGAGTTGAACAGAAAGAAAACAAAATGTAAAAGTGGATGAAGTAAGTAAATGGGAAGATCCATCTAAAGTACTGATATTCCTAAAACAAAAATTTTCTCAAAAAAGAGGAAGAAAAGCCAAAAATTATTCAAGAAATAAAGAGAAAATTTCAGAATATACTCGGACATGACTTTCCAAGTGGAAAGTCCACTGAGTGACTGTCATAATAAATTAAAAAATGGCAATACCAAAGCATGGAATCACTAGGACTGGGAATAATCTTCAGGAAGAAAAAAAGCTACACAAGTTACACATAGCAACTCAGGAGTTAGAATGACAGAATGGAACCTAATACTATATGCCGAGAAGCTGATATCAAGAATCTAGAACATGATGTGAAGCCTTCATATTTCTGACAAAGTAATTTTTGATTCATAATCCTGTACACAATCAACTGCCAACCGAATGTGGGAGTTGAGTGAAGACATCTTTCAGAACACAAGAGCTATAGATACTAGCCTTCGGTGCACACTTACTCAGGGAGCTACTAAACAGTGCACCTTACCAACAGGAGAGATAAAGTTAAGAAATATATTTTGGAAGTCTGGAGAGGTGACTTAAACCTGTAATCCCAGCACTTTGGGAGGCCAAGGTGCGCGTATGACTTGAGCGTAGGAGTTTGAGATCACCCTGGGCAACAAGTGAGACCTGTCTACACACACACACACACACACACACATACACACACAATTAAAAATTAACTGAGTGTGGTGGTGTATGCCTTACTCCCAGTAAGACTTGTCTACACACACACACACACACACACACACAATTAAAAATTAACTGAGTGTGGTGGTGTATGCCTGTACTCCCAGTGAGACCTGTCTACACACACACACACACACAAAATTAAAAATTAACTGAGTGTGGTGGTGTATGCCTGTACTCCCAGCTGCTTGGGAGGCTGAGGCAGGAGCATCCTTTGAGTGCAGGAGGTTGAACCTGTGACAGCACCACTGCACTGCACACTCCAGCCTGGGTGACACAGAGAGACTCTGCCCCAACATATAAAAAGTAAAATATAAAGAAAATCTTCTGTGGCCTGCGAAAGAGGGGAGACAGCCCAGGAAAAAAAAGAATCAAATCATGTGACAAGATTGACAGAGAAAGATTAGTGAGACACTGTTCAAGATATAAGTGAGACATGGAGGACTCTGGAAATTAAGTCTCTATAATAATAAAAAAAAGAACAAGTAAATAATCTTATAATTAATTAGGTATTCTTCCATAATTAAAATATTACACATATTTTAGAGTAATATATCAGAGGACAAATTTCTGATATGTGCATAGAAAATTTAAGAATAAAAATGCAAAGTTCACCTCTAAGTACAAAATGTTACACAAGAACAAAATCATGCACATTGTACAAAAAATGATTCAGCAACAAGTAATTTTTAAATAGCCCTAAAAATGTAAATATTTCAAAACTGATTAGACCAGAAATGATTGATATATATATACTCCCTATATATAGCTGTTGTGTGCCTGTGTTGCATATATAATTGGGATGTGTATGCATATCTAAATATATATCCATATTTATATACGCACACTGTATGTATATGTATGTCTATGTGTGTTTGTGTATATATAATCTACATTTCTTAAGAAAAAGCAAAAGAATGTATTTGTGTGTATGATTAGATGGATATAATAAATTTAAATGCTGTTTCTTTAGAAGGATAATAGACAGTATCTAAAAGTCATAAATATAAAAACACATGTAATTATTATGTATATTGGACTTCTTAAACTACGGCTATGTATTGCTTTGCTAGAAATAAAACTAAAATTACTAAATCAAATTAAATTATAAAATAGCTAAACAATCCGGAGAAACAAGGGCAAAATTGGAAAACTCACACATCCCATTTCAAAACTCACTACAAGCTATGGTAATCAAGACAGAGTGATTCGGGCATAAGAATGGACATACAAACCAATAGAGTAGAATGGAAACTCTAGAAGTAAATCCTAACATTTACGGTTAATTGGTCTTTGACAAAGAGGCAAAGACACATCAATGAGAAAATAATTATTTTTTCAACATGTGTGACAACTCACACTAACAATAAGACACCACTTCACATCCGCGGGAATGGTTACCACCAGAAAGATAAATAAACACGAGTGCTGGAGAGAACGAGGAGAAACTGAAACCCTCATTCACTGCTGGGGCAAACGTCTTAGGTTGCTGCAACGGTAAATGAGATGTTGTCAGTACTTCTAATGGCAAAAACCACAACTACGTTTCCAACCTAATAGAACAGTACAGTCACACTGGAATGCAGTCTAGTGGTTCCTCCAATGACTAAACATAAAGTCACCATATGGCCCAAGTATTTCACTCCCAGGTATGTACCCAAGAGAAATGAAAACATGTCCACACAGAAACCCATACATGGGTGTTCATAGCAAAATTATTTATAATAGACAAAAAGTGAAAACAACCCAAAGTCTGTCCACTAAGAAACAGATAAACTAAATGTGGAATATTTGTTCATAAAAATGAGGAACTACTGGTACATGCTACAACATAGATAAACCTTGAAAATGTTATGTCAGGCAAAAGAAGTCAGTCACCAAAGGCCACATATGATGTGACTCTATTTGAAATGCCCAGATTACTCACATCCATAGAGAGGCAAAGCAGATTCGGGATTGTCTCATTTGGGAGCTGAAGGAGAAGAACATGGGAGGAGCTGGGTTTGCAAAGCAACTGCTGGTGGGCATGAGATTTCTTTCCGGGGCGATGAAGTCGTTCTGACATCATATTATGGTGATAATTGCACACTCTTTATGTTAAAAATCCATTGAGTGGCACATAGGTAAATTCATGGTAAGTCAATTGTATCTCAATAATGCTATATCTTTTTTTAAAAAGAGGTTCAGAAAACAAATTCAGCTCGTGTTCCGTAGCTCATAAATTACTTCCCCATTGTGGCATATCTTCACTGGCTGTGCCCACCAAGTTGCTATCGGTACTGACCACAGCTATAGAAAGGGCCGTCCCTCCTAATACGATTTTAATACCTTTTAAAAAACATACGGTAGAATAATTCGTTCTTACATCAGTATTCTACATTAGGCATAGTGGAGCCTTCCCCAAAATGGATTTTTCTGCATAGAATGGTTCACGGAGTGGTTACTGAATCAAAAGACTATCTTTGATTTAACATGCAGGCTTTCCTGTAAAATCCACTTTCAGACGTTTACAAGGTGTGAAATGTTTTTCACATTATCATATTCTCCTTCATTAGGTGCCTTTGGGAAAATGCAACAAGGCATGCTGGATCCACAGGTCGTGATGCTTTTTCCTGTGTGAGAATTCCTGCTGTTTCCCTGGAGACTGAAAGACACTGAACGGAATGCAATGAAGAAAATCCACCATTGAATAAATACAGCTGTTTCTTTCCCACATGGAAAGCACCATTTGAGGAAGGGTGAAATGTTGATGTATAATACACCATAATGCTGATTTGAAAAGCTGTGTTCTCACTATTGATTTGAGAACTCTTTGACCATCTCATAAATATGAACAGCACATCTTTACTGAGTGCTTATAAGATGCCAGACACTATTCCTTCCTTTAGTAGGTCTCTTCAGAGAGTCTGACACCTTCGGTACGAGACATTCACATCTATTCTCCTTCTTTTCTTTTTTGTTTGTTTGTTTGTTTATTTGTTTTGAGACGTAGTTTCACTCTGTCACCCAGGCTGGAGTGGTGCAACGGGGCGATCTTGGCTCACTGCAACCTCCGCCTCCCAGGCTCAAGCAATTCTCCTGCCTCAGCCACCTGAGCAGCTGGGACTACAGGCGCTGCCACCACACCCGGTTAATTTTTGTATTTTTAGTAAA
This sequence comes from Colobus angolensis palliatus, assembly GCF_000951035.1. NCBI lineage: Eukaryota > Metazoa > Chordata > Mammalia > Primates > Cercopithecidae > Colobus > Colobus angolensis. The sequence continues at coordinate 1,099,705 of NW_012116221.1, read as the reverse complement.
GACGGGGTTTCACCATGTTGGCCAGGCTGGTCTCAAACTCCTGACCTCGTGATTCGCCCACCTCGGCCTCCCAAAGTGCTGGGATTACAGGCGTGAATCACCGCACCCGGCCTCAATCTATTCCCGCTGAAGCCTGCGACCTGGAGGCTGCCTCTTTATGAAACGAGCCTTGGCTTCATAACTCCCTTTTCCGTTACTCAAGCTGACTTCAACTTTTCAGGCAGAGCTTATCCCTTTCAACCAATTGCCAATCAAGAAATGTGTGAGTCCGTCTAGACCTAAAGCCCCACCCCCAGCTTTGCATTGTTCTGTCCTTCAGGACCAAGGGAATGGATACCTGACATATATTGGCTGATGGATTATGTCTCCCTAAAATACACAAAGCCGAGCTGTCACCCAACCACCTTGGGCACGTGTTCTCAGGACCTCCTAAGGCTGCGTCATGGGTCATGGTCCTTAAACTTAACAAAATAAACTTCTAAGTTGATTAAGACGTGTCTCAGATAGTTTTGGTTGACAAACCTGTTGAATGAAATTCAGCGGAAAGCTGCCTCCTTACGTATTTCCAGTTTCACCTAAAGGTTTTGTAGCACAGAGTGAACTAGAGCCTAAAGGACGTGTAAACAGAGTGATCAGACTGTAATCTACTCTTGGGCCAATCGCCGAGTTTTGGCCAATCCAAGAAGCATAACTGTTCAAACTGTGCTCAGATAAAGCAAACAGGGAGCTGTCTGCAATATTTCTCTTCCTGTATCTCACTTCCTCTTTACCTCACTTCCTCTTTACCTCACTTCCTCTTTCTGTTTTCTGTCCACAAGCTCTCTTCCACCACCTGGCTGTGCCCGAGCCTCTGACGCTACTCTGGCTTGTGAGGCCGCCCAATTTGAGTATTATTCTTTGCTTAGTTAAACTCTCTTAAATTTAATTTGGCAAAGGCTTTTCTTTTAACGAACCAGATCCCCTTTCCCCAAATCCAGCCATAAAACCTACAAGTATCCCTCTAACTTTCCCTTTGCCTTTCTGTGTAAAAGCTGGCCATAGAGACATTATCTGACCTATTTTACTGGATTGTAGCACATAAAATCCCTATTCCAGAGAGGCCCTGTCCCACACCAGAAAGAAGGACGCTGCTCAGAGAGGCCAGGAAGAGTCTAGACTGACAGGCCTTGCTGGATGACCCCACTCAGTCTTTTAACAGTAGATCACACCCTTTGTGTCCACCCATATTTCTACATGGCTGTCCATACTCTGTTAAATCTCACCATAAAATGACAATTTCCCGGGCCAGGCACGGTGGCTCAAGCCTGTAATCCCAGCACTTTGGGAGGCCGAGATGGGTGGATCATGAGGTCAGGAGATCGAGACCATCCTGGCTAACACAGTGAAACCCCATCTCTACTAAAAAATACAAAAAACTAGCCGGGCGAGGTGGCGGCGCCTGTAGTCCCAGCTACTCGGGAGGCTGAGGCAGGAGAATGGCTTGAACTCGGGAGGCGGAGGTTGCAGTGAGCTGAGATCTGGCCACTGCACTCCAGCCTGGGCGACAGAGCAAGACTCCCTCTCAGAAAAAAAAAAAAAAAAAAAAAAAGACAATTTCCCCTGTGTGAGTCTTCATTCTGAAGGCTCCTGTATACACACATTAAATGAATTTGTATGTGTTTCTCCAATTAATCTGCCTTTTCCAAGTTGATTTTTAGGGAACTTTCAGAGGGTGAAGGACACCTTTCCTCTTGGCCCATACATTTTCTTCTATTGAACCTCTACATATGTTCAAATTAATAGCTTTAGGTAAATAAACCTAAATTTTTCAAATGAAAAGATTCATTTTAAACTAATACTTACATTTCTGTTAGCATGTAAATGTGTCCTTGGGGTCTTGCAAGCTACTACATTATTTGGGCTAATTTCTAGTATGGTACTATAAACTAAAGTACCATTTAAAAATGAAAATCAGGCTGCATCTGAGTTAAAACTGTGAACAAATGATTAGTTTTTAAAGCTAGTATTTATTTATGTTAACATTAAAAGGGGCCAATTTGTAACACCATCATCCCCCAGAACTAATAGGAAACAACTTCAAACAGCACATGAAACTTTAATTTGCTCTTTGTTATGTTTACAACATTTGTAACGTAGTGTTTTTACAGATAACAATAGTAATGTGGTTTGGATGTGTGTCCCCACCCAGATCACACATCGAATTGTAATTCCCAGTGTTGGAAGTGGGGCCCGGTGGGAGGTGATTGGATCATGGGGGTGAATTTCTCAGAAAAGGTTTAGTACCCTCCTGTGATAGTGATCGTAAGTTCTCACGAGATCTGGTTGTTTAAAAGTAGGTGGCACCTTCCCCTCTCTCGTGTTCCTGTTCCTACCATGTAAGACGCTTACTTCCCCTTCACCTTCTGCTATGACTGGAAGCTTCCTGAAGCCTCCCCAAAAGCAGAAGCTGCTAGGCTTCCCATACAGCCTGCAGAGCCATGAGCCAATGTAACCTCTTTTCTTTGTAAATTACCCAGTCTCGGGTACTTCTTCATACCAATGCGAGAATAGTCTAATACAAATAGATTCTCCTTTATAAACCTAAAGAAATTTTTATCACAAAAAGTACTTCTTTATAAAGAAAACTAATAAAATTATTTCTTTAACTGGCATTTTAACATAGAGTACTCTCATACATAATGCCATATTGGTAATTTGAATGGTAGAGTAATAGTTTTTGAAACTGCATATGAACTTTAATATTTTTCTATTTTCCTAAATTAATCCTTACATTTTTATTTAACACATAGATATAAACTTTTGCAGGTTTATATGTATTTCAGTAAAATCTGACACCCACATATTCTTAATATCAAAACAATGCTATATTCTGTAGGACCAGCTATGGAAAAGATAAAAGAAAATAACAGGTTTTGAATGACCACAGGCTTGAGCACTGATCAAGGAAGAATTAGGACAACTCTAAGAAATTGCTAGTATGTAAGAAATGTTTTACTGGCAGTTGTCAAGAGCAAGCAAAGTTTTCCCTCCTTATCTCTGTGAGATTCTTTTCACTAGCAGCAATTTTCAAGGCTAAGCACTAGAGTTCTATTTTTACCAAAAGAAACAAGTAGAACTAAGAAAGTAGGAACTTCAAATACACAAGATAAAAAGAATATAAGATGACTGAAATAATGGAAACCAAAGTATTTTACCCCAAAATACCCTTCTTTGACATATTTTGAGATGGATGTTCAGAGGGCCTGTGAGCGTGGGCAGCCCTGCAAAGGTCTTCTGTCGGGGAGACTTGCACCTGCAGGGAAAATCCACCTCCATGCAGCTTGGCTTTCTGAGACCCTCCCTTGTCCAGATCTAGAAAAGATTAGCAGTGTGACGCCTTTAAAGATCCAAAAGAGACATTTCCCATCTATTCTCCCGGAGCCCTGCTGCCTGGGAGGTTTCATGTATGTAACAAGACCACCTTTGCAGGCCAGGCCTCCTCTCCTCTCCCTCCCATACCCTGTCCCGTCTAAAGTTGATTTACTACCGTAACCTCTTTTGCCAAGATCCAAGCTTATACACTTTCTGTAACCTCCACATGGTATAAAAGCGTCAACCATCTGGACATTTTTTGGTGCTCTTATATTTTGTATGCCTCCTGTGTGTGTTAATAAATGTGTATGCCTTTTCTCCTATTACGTTGTCTTTTGTCAATTGATTTCATTAAATCTTCCGAAGGCAAAAGAGAAGTTTTCCCTTGGCCCCCACAATAGCAAATGAAGTTTGAAGGTTAATGTTTTGTCCAAAAACATTCCAGTTTTCTCAAGTCCATATATGTTTTTTCAAGGCAAACCACCAATTCTGAAGCTTGATTATTATTATTGGTACATTATTTATTATATTTACATTAACTGATTGGTTGGCTATTGGGAATTTGTAGGAACAAAGCATTTTTTTAAAAAAATGAGTAGGACATATAATTTTTTGAAGGTCATTCTACTAGTGTGACTCATACTAGTACAAAATTCTTTCACCTTTCTGAAATGCTATAGATAACAGATGCCTTCTAAATCACAAGCCCTTGCCACAGTCAGGTACCTGGACATGATGATTTGTTCCAAGAGGGCTCACCTTATTCAAATGTACCCACACCGAGCACCTCTGAAATGATGCTGACTTACAACCAAGGTTAGAAAATTTAAACAATACATCCTGTGTGATGTCAAATACATGACTTAGATTAAAAGTAGACTCTAGAAAGATTATTTTTATACTTCATTCCTTCATGCTGTTAATTATATTATGTAGCTTACAAAAGTATATAGCTATTTTATTTTATCTGTAGTTAGATTAAATACAGTGATTATTCTGATGAGTATCTACTGATAAATCTGAATTTATTATAGCTGCAACTGTAAACACACTCTATAGCTTCCAGTTGTTTTTTTTTTTTTTTTTTTTTTTTTTTTGACATGGAGTCTCACTCCATTGCCCAGGCTGGAGTGCAGTGGTGCCATCTCAGCTCACTGCAAGCTCTGCCTCCCAGGTTCATGCCATTATCCTGCCTCAGCCTCCTGAGTAGCTAGGACTGCAGGCATCTTGCCACCACGCCCGGCTAATTTTTTGCATTTTCAGTAGGACGGGGTTTCACGGTGTTAGCCAGGATGGTCTTGATCTCCTGATCTCATGATCGGCCCACCTCGGCCTCCCAAAGTGCTGGGATTACAGGCGTGAGCCACCACACCCGGCCTATAGCCTCCAACTCTTATAGTTCATTGTGTTAAAAGTAAAGGGGAAACAATACTTTAATACTTACTTTTAAAGGGATAATAATTTCCTGAAGTTTTTAAAAACATGAAATAGTAACAATTTTATCCTGTAAACTCATTACCTACTGATTCTATAACAGAATTATTTGAATGTGACAATAAATACATCTAATTAGCTTACAGAAAATGGGGATTTACTGGTAAAATAATAAGATAACTTTAAGAAATAACAAAGTATATGAAGAGTTTCCAGGATTTTGTACCAGTCTCCAGTGTATTTTAATACCATAAAACCTGGCCAGGTGAGGTGGCTCACGCCTGTAATCCCAGCACTTTGGGAGGCCAAGGCGGGTGGATCATGAGGTCAGGAGTTCAATACCAGTCTGGCCAACATGGTGAAACCCCGTTTCTACTAAAAGTACAAAAATTAGCTGTGTGTGGTGGCATGCACCTGCAATCCCAGCTACTCAGGAGGCTGAGGCAGAGAATTACTTGAACCAGGGAGGCGGAGGTTGCAGTGAGCCGAGATCAAGCCAGTGCACTCCAGCCTGGGCATCAGGGCGAAACTCTGTCTCAAAAAAAAATCCATAAAAGCTAATAAAACATTCATGAACTATGGGTGCTGATATTTCTGCTATATAAAGTTCTCGAAAGAAACAGACAAGAATGAAGCCAGAGCTCTGTGTTCCAGTTATTCGCGATGTCTTCACAGAGATGGCTACACTTCTTACAATTATTACTAGACTTGTTAATAAATAGATTGATCTGTGGCCTCGACAAGAAAATGGTAAGAAACCAAATTAATAAAGCGATGCAAAGTGGAAAGATCATCGATTTCACTAAACCCTAATGGTGAATGCATTTATTTTATTTAGAGAACAAAAGCTAAGAAGAGAAAATATATATGCAGTTGGACTGTTGATAGCTATTCTTTGGGAGGGAGATTGAGGAGAAAAAGGTGCAGTCCAGGATGTTGGATAAAATATTGGAAAGTGCAAACGGAAATAAGAAGAAGCTACAAAACCTCATTAATTATAACATAAAACGAAAGTAAAAATATGTGAGAGAATTATTCATCTGTCAGATTAACAAATACATAAAAGTGTGTTAGCACTTTGCCTTCAAGCAAACGAAGAACAGCACTTTGTTACCTTATTGATGGATATATAAAATAGTACAACCTCTAAAGAGGACAATTTGGAAATATCTGTAAAAGTTGGAACGTACATGAATCTGGCTCAGTAATTCCACAGCTTGAAATGTATTTTCTCCTGTATTTATATGTCTACATGAAAATGACTATGCCTGGGTCACTACTCCCCATAATGTACCTTTACTTGTTGGAGCTTAATAGCCACTTACAGACCAATCACGATTAAACTAGTTCAATCAGTCTTGCTGAATATATGTAATGAAATACTTCTGTAACATTAGAAAGATGGCATTTTTTCCCCAAGATACATTGTTAGTGGGGAAAAAAGTACAGAACACTAATGCAAAATAAGCTGCAATTTAGGTGTAAAGAAATTAGGATGTATATGTATAGCTATCCATCCAGGTGTAAGATAGTCATGGAAGGATAAAAAAGAAAAGAGTTTTTGTCTCGGGGGAAAAAAATTGAAGAATGGAGGGTTAGGGATAAAACCTCATGTTCTCTTGTAAAACCCTTGAATTGTTTTTATCATGTGAACATACAAGCTATTTAAATAAAATGAAAGAAGAAGGAAGTGAAGAAATGAACAAGGCAACATCTGAATAGATTATTGGCCATCTAAGGGATCCTCCCACCTCAGCCTTCCAAGTAGCTGGGACGACAGGTGCACAACACCGCGCCTAGCTAAGTTTTAAATGTTTCTGGTTGAAAACGGGGATCTCACTTGCATTGTCCAGACAGGTCAAACTCCCAACCTCAAGCAACCCTCCCCCTTCGGCACTGGGAATACAGGTGTGTGCCACCATCCCAGCCCAGTCACCTTTAAGGCGTGGTATACCCCCATGAGGATGAGCAGCCTGGCTTGACAGCGGATGCTGCAGTCATTTTGGCCTTGTAGACATGGTCAAATCTTAATGACTCACTTGCTGCATATGCACTATTTTGTGTGGAGTCAGGACAAAGCTGAGTTACTTTTCTCAGTGTATTCTGGCGAACTTTCATTCACATTCAAAAAGGTCAAGAACGATGGGAGACCCACGTCAAGCTCTCTTCCTATAAAAGGACCTTCCCAATTTCTTAGAAATCATAACTGCTGCCTATTATATGGCAAGAAACACTACTCCTACCCTATGTGTTCTTTTCGTCTTTAATATCATTTCTGGATTTGAACCTAGAATCGTTTTCACTTGAGTTATTTTTAAGACATTTTTAGTGCCTAGGTAGGAAATAGTCTCTTGAGTTTCAGAAATCATATTTTATGTTGTGATGTACTTAAAACCCATCCTTAGCCACACTAAATTATTTCGAAGTTCAGTAAGATAGTTTAAATGTAATGTGTATTAAAATGTATGTGTGACTAAGAATGTCTTGTTTTAAGTACACTTGCAACATAAAATCTGATCTCTCCATATCATGTACTATGACTTAAAATAGAGACATACAGCTTAAAAATAGAATATACAGCTCAAAGTATTTTCTAGAAATACTGAGACTTTTATTTAACACCATCATGCCAAAAAGTAAGACCAACAAAAATGTTTAAGCCGTTTACCTTTACTTGACCACTTATCATTAGTTCTCTGAGGAAATGCTTCCTAACGTAATGCATTTTGAGTCTATTTTAGCAAATCTCTTGAAGTGTTTATATTTCAGAGTAGAGTTTGTCACTTCTTTTTAACATTTTCTTGAGCAAGTAATTCTAAAATATGTAAACAAAATCAGATAGGTAGAAAGACAGAAAAATAGGTACCTGCAGCTTTTAGATTAAAATCATTACATCTGATTGAAGTGCCATATAAGTAAACATGTCATTTCATAAGAAAACAGTTTTGCTTCTTTGTCAAGGCAATTTCATTTTTCCATTATAAGGGGTTTGGTCTGAAATTAGTTCATAATATCTGTTTTTCAAAAGTCCTAGAGAGGAAATTTATTAAACACAAATACTTTGTTTTTACATCGCCTAAGAAATCACTTTAAACCCTCATATTTTAAATCTTCATAAACTGTAAGTTAATATGAATGAATAAAGTGCAAATTTTATCATGTAATATGGCAATTACTGCACAGAACTCTTATGTTGCCTTTCTGTAAGTGAGCATGGCTCCAAGCACAACTGATCTGAGGTAATTTTGGTTGTTTCAGTCACAAAGCTCACTTTATGAATTGGGCTCTATGGAAATCTTACTTAGGAAATGGGAAGTTAAGTAGATGAATTCAAACCACTTTCCACCTTGGCTCATAGAGACTTTCTTTAGTCAGTTTCACGTGCCTCTGGGAGGCATCCTGAGCTGCCAGTTGTGCAATAAAACCTGGCTATAAATTGCTTGAAATTGACTGCCTTTTGAGTCTTCAAGGACTACATGAATAGGAAAGATTATGGTTTATAACTAGATTATAACATTCCTATGGGAAATTGAAGATGTAGAAATAACAACCAATAGATGTGGTTTTTTTACAAGGACTTCTGTAGCTTTCCAAAAATGGCTAAGATAAAAAACTAAACCTAAAATAACCAAGTTGCTTCCCTGAAATTGCATTCCATGGCATGTTTTGAATACTGCATTATTAAATGATTGATTTTGAAAATATTAGCATCAAAATTTATAACACTTATTTTATGTAGTATTATTCTGCTGCTGATTTACTTTTAAAAAATAGCAAAAGGTGTCATTGTTTTTACAAGGGTCTTACTAACATATGCTCACGTCTATGATACCGAGAAGCGAAAACGTGCTACCAGCCCTCACTCACTCTCGGCGCCTCCTCGGCCTTGGAGCCCACTCTGGCCACTCTTGAGGAGCCCTTCACCTGCCGCTGCACTGTGGGACCCCCTCTCCGGGCTGGCCAAGGCCGGACCCACTCCCTCCGCTCGTGGGGAGGTGTGGAGGGAGAGGTGTGGGCGGGAACCAGGGCTGCACCCAGCACTCACTGGCCAGCACGAGTTCCGGGTGGGCGTGGCTCGGTGGGCCCCACACTCGGAGCAGCCGGCCAGCGCCCCTGGCCTCGGGCAGTGAGGGGCTTAGCACCCGGGTCAGCAGCTGCGGAGGGTGCACCCGGGCCCCCAGCACCGCCGGCTGCCCCCCCATCCTCCACCCTCCGCTCGAATTCTCACGGGGCTTCAGCGGCCTCCCCGCAGGGCAGGGCTCCGGAGCTGCAACCTGCCATGCCTGACCCCCCACACCCGTGCGTTCCCCATGTGGCCCGAACCTCCCCAACAGGCGCCACCCCCTGCTCCGCAGCACCCAGTCCCCTCGACCAGGCAAGGGCTGGTGAGTGCAGGCCGAAGGCACGGGACTGGCAGGTAACTCTGCCCACGGACCTGAGGAGGGATCCGCTAGAGGAAGCCAGCTGGGCTAGCAGTCACTTGGAGAACTTTTATGTCCAGCTGGAGAATTGTAAATGCACCAATCAGCACTCTGTATCTAGCTCAGGGTTTGTGGATGCACCAATCAGCACTCTATATCTAGCTAATCTGGTGGGGACTTGGAGAACTTTTATGTCTAGCTAAAGGATTGTAAATGCACCAATCAGTACTCTGCAAAAACACACCAATCAGCACTCTGTGTCTAGCTAAAGGATTGTAAATGCACCAATCAGCACTCTGTGTCTAGCTCAGGGATTGTAAATACACCAATCAGCACTCTGTCAAAATGGGCCAATCAGCTTTCTGTAAAACGGACCAATCAGCTCTCTGTAAAATGGACCAATCAGCAGGATGTGAGTGGGGTCAGATAAGGGAATAGAAGCAGGCTGCTAGAACCATAGTGGCAAAACAAGAAGGTTCCCTTACATTTTGTGGAAGGGTAGTTATTTTGGTGGTTGAAAGAAATTTTGCTGTTGCTTACTTTTTAGATTTGCAGTATTTTTATTAACTATAACACTTATCACAACACTTTGAAGTATCACTTGCGAAGCCAGCGAGATGACAAACCCACAGGAAAGAACAAACAATTCCAGCCTCGCCACCTTTAAGAGCTGTAATACTGTGAAGGTCTGTGGTTTCACTCCTGAAGTCAGGAAGACCACGAATCCACCAGAAGGTAAAAACTCCAGCCACATCTGAACATCTGAAGGAACAAACTCTGGAGACACCACCTTCAAGAACTGGAACACCAGGAGGGTCTGTGGCTTCGTTCTTGAAGTCAGCCAGACCAAGAATCTTCCAATTCCAGACACAATACTTAAAACTTTTTCATAGAATTTATGAAAAGTGTTTCAATATAAAAATTAAAAATACACAATACATATGTGGCAGTTTAAAAAGAGATTAATCATGTAAATACTCTTTCCATCTAATAAAATATTTCTATGTCCTTAGTATCTAAGAAACACCATGCAACCAACAATGTTAATTGAATATGTATATATGTTTTGTTTTTTTGTTTGTTGTGATGGAGTCTTGCTCTGCCGCACAGACTGGAGTCCAGTGTCATCATCTCACCTCACTGCAAGTTCTGCCTTCCTGGTTCACACACCATTCTCCTTCCTCAGCGTCGTGAGTAGCTAGGACCATAGGCATCTGCCACCATCCCTGGCTAATTTTTTTGTGTTTTTAGTAGAGACGGGGTTTCACTGTGTTAGCCAGAATGGTCTCGATCTCCTGACTTCATGATCTGCCCACCTCGGCCTCCCAAATTTTGCAGGAGTAAGCCACCACGCCCAGTCAATTGAGTAAATATTTTAAAATTAGGGGAATTATGCAACTTTATAAGAATGTGAAATCTGGAATATCCAACCATAAAAACTGGCATATCTATGAGGAAAATACAAATAAATGAAGAGGATACTCTAAATATAACTGATGTAATATCCAAAAGTTATTAGTTAAGAAAAAAATCCAGAGACTAAAGGATCAGGCATTTCCAGTTGTGTGAAGTGAAGACAGAAGCTGTGAGCTAAGAAAATCCAAAATGCAGTAGTCATTTTTCAAATGGTTTTGGTAAGGCTACAAGGCCCGGCACAGCTTTTATTTCCCGGCATCCTGTTCTATACATAATTTGGTGCTTAATCCGTAAGAAAGGAATTTGGCCTTTTCTAACATATTTAATAAAATGAGGTCACAGTCTGTTTATTCGTTCAATAAGTATTTATTGGGAACCTACTAGACTCTACACACTGTTACAACATTAAATCATTAAGTAAGTTGTTTTTACAGAAAAATGTAGTATTGTCCAAAGCAGAAACAGTTGTAGAAACACTGAAACAGCGGCGAGACACTGGGAGAGGAACGCTGACTTCACAGGGGAAGTGACTTCCTTTCTCTTTTCCCCAGGTGGATTCCAGGGATATCGCTTCCCATAAATATTTACCACTTTAACCAGTCATGAATCTGGGATCATGAATTAGAAAATTGTGATAAACCACTGCTACGTTTTTAAAAAGAGTGTATTTATTCAGAAACGTCTAGATATCGTGGAATTATTCAGATGTCTTTATACGGCCTCATACCACTGAACTTTAGTCTCTCTAAAGAATCGAGCTTTAAGAAGAAGGAGTGCCGAAGCACATCTTACGCCTGGAATAAAAACGTTTTCTGACGTGCATGGTTTTAAAAACGTTTTCTGACGTGCATGGTTTCCACACATCCCTGCTATGAAATTCCTCAGTAACTATCTTTATACAAGTCAGTGGCTCCACAAGTACCACATGGACGATGTTTAAAGGGTAGAATTTTCCCAGCTGCCTGTGGCCTCCTCACTGACGTTTGGCAGTAATGTCAGTTGCAAGTGATCTGATTTTCCCCTTCAGTGTACCAAGGCACATTCTTTATCTCCAAGAATTCAGTCAGGCAACAAGCTTCAGCTTGTTGGAAGGAAAAAAAAAATCTGGGTTTTCTTCTTTAAAAGTGTCATGAAAAATGTTTCCAGACTTGCAATTTGGGGAAAAAAAACGTATTTAATCCTTGTTGTAGGTATGAATACAGAAGGACAAACCATTCAGAAACTTTTATTCCTATCCCAGTTCTAGGTGTCAGTTTTGGACAATCCAAATTAATTTCCACAGTGCCTTAAATCATGATTTCCATAAGGTCATTCACATTACTAATAATGTGCTATTAATAAGGTTTTCCAATTGCTCACGGATTAAATTCAGTTTTCCAAGAACAATGCAAGATTTTCAGATTTAAAAATGACAATTTTATTGCCTAGCGAATGCTTTCATTGAATGTATCAATTTTACATTCTGGAATATAGAATATACAGGAGTAAAATATTTTTCTCAAAATATTTCATATTACAATGGAGGATAGTCTTACAAATTGTAACACAAAGCCAGAATTTCTATAAGTAAATGACAGTAATATAAGAATTGGCAAAATAGAAAATTCTAATTTGTAGTAAAGTTAGAAAAGATACTCAAGTGTAATCATTAGTATTATCCCCACTTGTCTGATTAGCCAACATTAAGTAGAAATATATCACCTACTTTTATTGAAAAGGCATTCTTTTTCTGAGGCACGTGCATTGTACCAGCTATTTTACAATGTAATTAGGCAATGTCTATTATAGTTTACAGAACATACGTCTTTTTTTTTTTCTTTCCTTCTTTTATTTTAATTTTATTTTTTATTTTTTATTTTTTTATTTTTGAGATGGAGTCTAGCTCTGTTGCCCAGGCTGGAGTGCAATGGTTCGATCTTGGCTCATTGCAAGCTCCACCTCCCAGGTTCAAGTGCTTCTCCTGCCTCGGCCTCATAAGTAGCTGGGACTACAGGCGCCCATCACTATGTCCAGCTGATTTTTGTATTTTTAGTATAGACTAAAAGACATGGGATTTCACCATGTTAGGCTGGTCTCAAACTCATGACCTCAGGTGATCCACCCACCTCAGCCTCCGCAAGTCCTGGGATTACAGGTGTGAGCCACCGCACCTGGCCAGAACATACATCTTTGACTTTACATCTTCACTTCTTGGGATGTATGACATAGAAATTAAGTCTCGTGTTTTCAAGATTTTTATACAGTAGTGCTTAATCCAGCATTATTTATGGTGTTGAAACAATCAGAAACAACGGAAACACTCTTTAGTGGGGAAATAGTTGAGGTTTATACACATCATGAAATATTATATACAGTCACTAAAAAGGAATGGTAGAACTTCACTTCCCGACAAAGACAGCTCCCTGAGGCACTGTCAAGTAAGAAGAGCAAATGCTGAGGAGTCAGCATCAAATGTATGAACCCTTCTAAAAGGCAAATAGCAACAGGAAATGTGTGTGTGTGTCTCTATTTTGGATGTTACTATACTGGAATGGAGAAAGCTGTAGCGAATCACACTAAGTTGGTAATCCTGGCTACCTGATAAATTTAGTGCCTCAAGAGAGAAAGTTAAAAGAGAGCAAATGTATATATATGTATATATATGTGTGTGTGTGTATAGTGTGTGTGTATATATATATGTATATCTATATGTGTGTGTGTATATAGTGTGTGTGTGTATATATATATATATTCTTGAAGAGTAAAAGAGAATACAAATCCTAACCATTCCAAATGTCTACTTTATTCAATTTTGCCTTTTAGTGAACTATTTATGTATTTGTTTAAGGTAAAGTTGCTTGCAGGAGGGACTTGCTGCAAACTCTCTAAGGATGTTATGTTATGTAGACCTGGTTCTGTGCCTGATCTGACTGTATGAGAGTCACTCAGCTTATAGAGACCACAGCTTAGGGTCCCTGAGTCAACAGAAAGAAAGTAGCTTTAGATTAAGATTGCTCTAAATTTGTGGTCTGGTTCTACCCCTTCCTGGATGTGTGAATTTGAACAAGGAAAAACAAAAAACGGTAAAGCTGTTTACAATGATAAATGTACATGGAAGCAAATCTATGTATATGCTATTTTTATAAAAGTTATTTTTGTGAATATGTTTTCAAAAATCAAATTAAAAAACAGATTTACAGAAAAGAATGACCATCAAAAGTGTTATCATTGACGACAGGTAATTTTTACCTTTTCTACTAAAAAAATTAAAAATGTTTTTTCACAATTATACTTGTATAAATACACATTCACATTGTTTCCAGTTTTTAACACCATGAATAACACTGCATTAAACATTTTTGTACATAAATTATCATGTCTTATGGTTAAGAGATGAGATGAATTAAAATTACTTTATAAATAATAGAAAAATAAGTTTGAACCCCATTGTTTTAACTTCAGTGATTTGAAGATACCATAAAATTCCCAAAGTAAATTTAATTTTAATATATAATGAAATTTAAATGTGTATGCTATTTTTAATGTACTAGAAGTATTAAAATACTAAGGTACAGTAAGGCAAATGTTTGAATCACTACCTTAAATTTCTGATCACATAAGATCCTTCTGAAAAACACTGAGTCTCTGAAAGCTGGAGGAAAGTGTAGAGCCACTAATGGCTAAATAATGTGTACGTTTCTCAACTTGTAGATATGTTATGAGAGTTTATTCATCCACTTTTTGTTTTAATATTCAAGATTTTGTTCAGACATAACAAATTGGATATGTGTATGCGTGAGGAGAATAGGTATCCATGCATCTTCATGGATGAAATAAGAAACTCTTTTTCTGTATTAACTTGTCTACTATCTTGATGGACATATATATGAAGGAATGATCTTTTTTTTGAGATGGAATCTGGCTCTGTCACCCAGGCTGGAGTACAGTGGCAAGATCTCCGCTGGCTGCAACCTCCATCTCCCAGGTTCAAACAATTCTCCTGCCTCAACCTCCCAAGTAGTTGGGACTACAGGACCACTCCACCATGTGCAGCTAATTTTTGTATTTTTTTTAGAGATGGGGTTTCACCATATTGCCCAGGCTGGTCTTAAACTCCGGACCCCGTGATCCGCCAGCCTTGACCTTCCAAAGTGCTGGGATTACAGGCATGAGCTACGGTGCCTGGCCACGGAATGACCTTTTTAAATTACATCCAACAAAATATGAGTGCGACCTGATTTTTAGGAAACCATCATCGAACAGGAAGACTCTCCTTTTTAGTTTAAACGTTGTGCTGTGCATTCTGGAATTAGGATGGAAGCATTTTGCTTGGACAGCATGAGAACTCTGGACAGTTTGATGTCTGGGCCACGACTACCAGGCATGACACTTTCTGACACAGCCAGAGAATGCCTGTCAAAAGGAGAGCCTGCTGGAGTTGAGAAAAGTGACTGCCTTTCTCATCTATGCTCATTGAGTGTTTGCTGTCCCCCATCGTACTTCACTGAACGGCGAAATTGAAGAAAGAAGTCAGTGACATGGTTGGGATTCTTATTCCCTTTTGCTCTTCGGAATATTTTTTCTGAATAAATGGTGTTGAAGGGAGTGTTCAATGGTGAGGGGTTTGGAAAATGGGGATGACAAAGACTGCTCTACAGTTGCATAAAGAAGAAGAGAACGTAGAGAATTTCATGATACAAATAATCGAGCAAGCTACAGATTAGCCCATGTAGAAAAATCAGTCTCTCATCTAGACAGTATTCCTTCTTCCTGCATTTTGTGTGTCCGCTTTTGAGTGATTTTTTTTTTTAATCTAGGAGCTGAGGTTGTTGAGTTTGTAACAGAGACCATGTTTGTTTGGCTCCTTCATAACCTATGGAAAACGTGGACTGTTGTAAACTTTAATTCCACCCAACAGAGCCCCAAGTCTCCAGTCAGCCCTCAAAATAGTGACCAGGAATAAAATACGAATAAAAAGATCAGTTGTTTTGGCTGTGTTAACAAAGTCATTTATTCTCAAAAAAGAAAATAAAATGTTGTTTTTCTGTGCTCCGGCAATGCTGTGTGATTGGTTTTTATCTCACTATCACATGCACTGCACGAGGAGTAAATTGTACCCACATGTTTAAAGAAATTCTGTTTAGCTAATAACTAGTTTACCTTGAAAACTAGTACAGTAAGTCTGTGTGAAAAGATACCTGTCATGGCATCAGAATGTTCCCTTCCCGCGACTTTCCCCAAATGTTGCACGGCTAGTGGGGCTGAGGGTGGAGACTCCCTTCTCCACTCCCCAGTCCATACCCCCAACACACACACCATCACCCTCTAGTGGAAACAGTTTATGGCTAGTAGCTCCTTCTTCCAGATGGATCAGACAAAGCTGTTTACAATTAATGTAATTACCCCCGGAAATTTAGACAGACTTAGAAGGTGTCTCTGCTGTAGTTGTAAGAGAAAACCAAACTATTTTTTCTATTCTTACACTCAACCTGCAATCCTAAATACTTCATGTCTGGTCGCCAAAATGAATGTGTGAATTTTTCCCCATTAACAACCAATCAATTAATTCTCCAGCAGACATTGGCTGGGTGTCCTACAACGTATCTCAATCCTGACACTATTTACCTGAAATTAGCCTCAGATCCCACAGGTGGAGGGCTCAGTCCCCAAGACTGTCTTCCACTTCAAATGACAGTCGCAAGCGCCCGGTTGTGATCTGTGCTTCTGACTGAGTGGTTGTAAGTTGGGGTCTCCACAACCCCGTCTTCGGTGTGATTAACTTGCTAGGACAGCTCACAGAATTCGGGGAAACACATTACTGATGTTTACCAGTTCATTGCAAAGGATATTACAAAGTCTGCAGAAGAGTCTGATAGGAAAAATGCATAGGCAAGGTACTTGGGAGGAGGTGTGGAGTTTCTGTGCTCTCTCTGAGCACAGCACCCTTCAGCCGCCTCCCTGTGTGTAGCTGTCCAGAAGCTCTCTGAACTCAATCCTTTGGGTTTTTATGGAAAGTTCATTATGCAGACATGATTGATTGTATCATTGGCCACTGGTGACCAAGTCAACGTTCAGCCCTCTTTCTGACCTGGAGGTGGGGCATGGGGCTGAAAATCCCGACCACTGATCAGTCCTTGGTCTTTCTGGTGACTGTGTCCCATCCTGATGTTAGTTAGGGGTCCTTAACCGCCAGTCATCTCATTAGCATACAAAGGACGCTGTCGTGTGTCTGGAGATTCCAAGGGTTTTAAGAGCCATGTGCCAGGAAACAGGGGCAGAGAACAAATATATACTTATTATCACAATAACCACAGTCTCATCCTTCATTTAATGAAATCAGGTTATGTTTTCTCTAGTGTAGGACTATGTTAACAAGGGGAACGGACTCTTCTTACATGGGATTAGACGGTTTCGTCTTAGAGAAAAATACAGACATTTGCTGGTTGCATTGACAGCATCCGTAGACGTTCCTGTCTAGGTGTTACTAACAGTGACCCACCTCAGTGCATGGCAGAAAGTGTCTATTTGTCACATTCATCACTAATTGTTGGCCTGTCATAGCATGCGTGACAGAAATGCTCTGTAGTCATTGCGCCAAAAGCCCCAGCAGAAGCCTGCAGAGTGGGCAGGCTTGGAAAATCTGCAGCGAAGGGTGGAGAGGGCAGGAGGCTGGCGTTCCACCGTGGGGTGTCCTGACTCGTGACATACAATAATGATGTGACCAACCATTTGTCACTAATAATATTTAAAGTGCTAAAATTTATAAACATTTTATTTTTTAATTACTAATTACAGACATGCAAAGGTGTGAAAGTGACTACGAAGTAATTCACAGTCACTAGCATTACAACAGTTTGAATGGTGGGGGAAGGGTAGAAGAAGAGGGAAGGGAAAAGTCTGAGGAAGCAGCGAGAGGATCATGCCCAAAGCTTTTCGATTTTTTAAAAATCAGATGTTTTTTCCTAGATATTCAAGGTACCAAGCTCTTTTCATAATTGTAACACACATTAAAAGACCTGAGTTATATAAGCAAGGTAATAAGGCAGTAACAGAGTAGAAAATAATGATGATGACAATTGGAAAAAAGGAAGTAAAGTTAATATTATTTGAAGATAATATTGTTGTTTACTTCGAAAAACCAAGAGAATTAATGGAAACTTGTGTATACCAGGGAGGTTATATTTTCTGTATTGTCATTGTAACCACCAAATTGGGTCTGGTACTATTTTATTTTATTTTATTTTTATTATTATTTTTATTTTTTTTTTTTGAGGCAGAGTCTTGCTCAGTCACCCAGGCTGGAGTGCAGTGGCAAGGTATCTGCTCACTGCAAGCTCCACCTCCCGGGTTCATGCCATTCTCCTGCCTCAGCCTCCCGAGTAGCTGGGACTACAAGCGCCCACCACCATGCCCAGCTAATGTTTTATATTTAGTAGAGATGGGGTTTCACCATGTCAGCCAGGATGGTATCGATCTCCTCACCTAGTGACCTGCCCACCTCAGCCTCCCAAAATGCTGGGATTACAGGCATGAGCCACCGTACCCGTCCAAGCACTATTTTATTTTTGAAACATAGGCATGGGATGTTCTAAAATAAGGGAAACATTAAATACAAATGAATCTCATCATTAATTTGGAGCGATGCTAAGGAATTTACACTTGAGGGAATCAAGCCTCAGAGAGGTTAAGCAATTTGCCAAACATCAAAAAGCCAGTATTCAGCTGAGCCATGATTTGAATCCAAGTTTGACTGACCCCAAGGTCGTTCTGAAAGCACAAAGCTGGGGCTTGGTGGAAAATAACTTTTTTCATTTTCCAACTGCTTTATTATTTTTAATGTATTTTTTTTTTAAATGTGTGCTGTTCAATCCAATAGAACTGCTATTGTAAGGTCTAATAAAAATTAATAAAAAAACATTTCATAAGACTCAGCAAATTCTTATAATGCAGCTGAAACCCTATTTCTGTCTAAACTTGTTTATAATTTGTGTGTGTGTGTGTGTGTGACGGTGTTTCACTCTTGTTGCCCAGGCTGGAGTGCAGTGGTGCGATCTCACCTCACTGCAACTTCCACCTCCCATGTTCAAGCCACTCTCCTGCCTCAGCCTCTGGAGTAGCTGGGATTACAGGTGCCCATCATCACTGGCTAATTTTTGTATTTGTAGTAGAGACGGGGTTTCGCCATGTTAGCCAGGCTGTTCTTGAACTCCTGACCTCAGGTGATCTGCCTGCCTCAGCCTCCCAAAGTGATGGGATTACAGGCGTGACCAACACACCCAGCCTTTATGATTTTAAATAATGGAGTAATATATTATTATTATTATTAGAGACAGGGTTTCACTCTGTCACCCAGGATGGAGCGCAGTGGAGCTATCTCATCTGATTGCAACCTTGACTTCCTGGGTTCAAGCCATCTTCCAGCCTCAACTTCCAGAGTAGCTGGACTACAGGTGCACACCAGCACACCAGGCTAATTTTTGTATTTTTTGTAGGGATGGTGTTTCCCCATGTTGACAAAGCTAGTCTTCAATTCCTAGACTCAAGCAATCTGCCTACCTCAGCCTCCCAAAGTGCTGGAATTACAGGCATGAGCCACTGCATCCAGACCACTATATTGCTTTTAATCTTATTAAAACTTTGACCCACAATATGCCTTATATTGCATTCAGGAAATAAAAATAATAATATTTGGACGTAGGAAATAGCCCTTCCTACTCTTACTTTCCTCACATCATGGTAAAATGCCTTTTTTTTGCTCTTAATGTAATGTACCTCTGCATTCTTGCAGTGATTTCTAATAATGCTTGCTGTATGGGTTGTTTACTGCTGTGAAACAAACTGCACCAAAACCACCATGTTGTATTTCTGCTAGCTCTGTAGGTCAACAGGGCATTTGTTCTGCTCACCTCCCCTGGGCTGACTCCAGTGGCACAGGCTGCAGGCAGCATGGCTTGAAGCGAAGGTCTGATGGGTGACTCTCGTATTTCTCAGCCTAAGTTTCAAGGCTGAAATGACTGAGACAGCTAGGAGTCTCTCTCCATGTGGTCTTCATTCTAGGCTTCTTCACATAGTGTCAGAAACACTCCAAGAAAATAATACTGGTATACCTGTTAATAATACCTGTTAATAATAATAACAGGTATTCTGAGTCCAGGGTTTAGAAGGCATGCAATATTACAGATTATTTGATGACAGGAAATTACAAGGTCCTTCCAAGTGAAGAGACAGGGAAGTATTTTTCACCTCTTGATGGGAGCTGAAATGGAGTTATGGTCACAGTTAAGGAACCACACTTGAAATAGTCAGATTATTCACATACTGCAGTGGTGAGACCCATAATAATATGAGAGACAGAGTCATCACACTTGAAATAGTCAAATTATCCACATACTGCCGGGGTGGGACCCATAGTAACAGGAGAGGCAGATTCATGCAAGAAAAAGAGCATAAAACGTGGAGGGCAAACGCATGACATCAAGCCCCAGTTTCCCCACTAGATACGCATTTGTAAGCAGTGACTTCAGCTGTGTATGGCTCAAACCCAATTCACCTCAGCTGTATAAAGGGATCATGCCTCCCTCACAGCATGGTCGTGATGATTAGGTTCCACTGCATGCACAGAAAGAATTGTAGAGGATTAAGTATGGAGTTAATATGACATATTCTATAAATAACAAGGTGATAATTGTTTATTTCCCTAGACA
The DNA here is from genome assembly GCF_000951035.1 of Colobus angolensis palliatus. Taxonomy (NCBI): domain Eukaryota; kingdom Metazoa; phylum Chordata; class Mammalia; order Primates; family Cercopithecidae; genus Colobus; species Colobus angolensis. Next base: position 1,079,400 of record NW_012116221.1, on the reverse strand, counting down.
TCTTCTCAGAACATCTTCGGAAGAGCCCTGTCAAGGTTTGTGTGAAACATTTTCATGAGCCACAGGAGGCGAGAGTGAGATTTTATGCAAATATTCAGATATTAAAAAGTGATTGCTACATCCTGTATATTACTACTAATAAAGAGTGGTCAGGCAAAATGGTCCATGAAAACGTAAATTTGTGGTAATTCACATAAATTATGATGAGAGCTTTAGATGTCCACAGGCTGTAAGTAGGGTGTTTTAAGCTGAATTTACCTCTTTTCCAAAGAACAAGGATTTAGCAGCGGATTGCCATATTACATCCAAACAAATCAGAGAACAACTTGCCCAATTGCTTTGTGATTAAATTTCAAACAATTGATTCAGTTAAACAAGAGGCTATAACTTCAATTTCCCTTTTGAGTTAAGTTTATTATTGCTTTTATTAGAAAACAAATGGTACAAACTTTCTGGACCATAGAAGATCAGCAGTATTTTTTCCTTCCCTGGCAGAACGGAGAATAAAGGTGCAGCTTGGAAACAGCCCAACTTACTTAACCTTCAGAAGACCAGATGCACGTGTATAACATTAATGCTGCTGAAATTTGCAGTTGTCACTGCTCCTAAGACAGGTCTCCCTCACTGCTGACATTGAGTTACAGAGCAATGAGGCTTGCAAAGAAAGGCAAATTCAAGTTTTATTGGTACAAAGAGAGCGACATTGCAAACTAATGACTTCTGTCCCTTTAAATTATGGCTGGCAGGGATTTGCTCCAGCAAGGCAATCTCTTTCAAATAGCCCATCAAGATCCCCTCAACTGCCATAAGCGTCAGCACCCGCGTGCTCCCTGCCTGGACCATCTCTCTGGGGGCAATGTCCATGCCACTGACTTTGGGCTAAGTTCTCACTTGAAACATTACAAGGTTTACAGGGGATTGGTGACTTCGTATCTTTTTACTACATTTGTTTTTAGGTAAAATTTGTGAGCCTTTCTCAAAAACTAATGGAGGATGTAAATTTCTCACTGGTCTGAGACCACAGCGTATAAATGGAATTTATACTTAGTGCAGCTCTGTCCTCACCCAGCGCCCTCCGGGTTCCAGGCATTCCATTTGTCACACTGACCGTCTCCCCACGGAAGCACTCCCATTTCCATTCTTTCACATTTTTCCCGAGTCTTCCCCTAAGTTCTCTAATTTCAATATCATTTATCTCCTTCATTGGGAGTTACCTCAGGTTATAACTCAACTAAAAGATTGAACTATTTTAAAACAATGTCTGAGTGGCTAATGTTGATATGATATCTTTCTTTCTTTTTTTTTTTTTTTAATCAGGGTCTGTTCTGCCACCCAGGCTGGAGTGCAGTAGCACGATCTGGCTCATAGCAGGTTCAAACCCCTAGTCCCAAGTGCTTCTCCCACCTCAGCCTCTGGGGTAGATGGAACTACAGGCCTGTGCCACCATGCCCGACTAATTTTTTAAAAATAATTTTTAGAGATGGGGTCTCACTATGTTGCCCAGGTTTGTCTCAAGCCTCTGGGCTCTCACCTCAGCCTTCTAAAGGGCTGAGATTACAGGTGTGTGGCACTACACCCGGTCTGATGTCAATTTTTAAAATAAACTTGTTGAACTCTGGGCCAAACCTTAACCTAGTATTCACAAAACAAACCTTCAAGCATTTCCCCAAATGAAGAGGGAAGTGGGAATTCCACCTTAATCAGTGTGGCAAATGGTCGCATTCCCATTCACGTCTGCATCATGATTCTTTCGAGCCCTCAGCTTCCCCGCTTGGGATTTCTGCAGCTCCCGGGATTGTGGGCACATGTGTTCCGGGCAGAAGCCCCCCGTGTCACTCTCTTGCTGGGGCTTTCTCTGCCTGATATCTGCTTCTCATGAAGCCGCTCAACAGGCACAGGCTCAGTGAGGTTTCTGCCAGGAGTGGCCCTGGTGAGAAAGCGACCGTCAGTGCCCAGGGGGCTAGCCCCTGTGCCATGCAGCCCACCGCCCCTGCCTGGGCCTGGGTCTTCCTTCATTAGCAGGGTGCGCCCAGTATTACTTACACCAGAGTCCCACAGTCACCTACACAAACGAGGCTTCACCCTCAGGCCCTCAGCTCCCAATCTCTTATAGGCAACTGAAAAGAAAAATATACATCTCAAAAATACGCAGCAGTGTTCAGACCCAGAGCAACCCCAATCCTTACTTATAAGAAAATAAAAGCTCTCTCAAGGGTACAAAATAAAATGCAGCTCAGCATGATACACAGACAACATTTTCCATGATTACATAGAGCAATACTTTCCTTGGGACCAGTGCATTTCAGAGGGATGTCATTTTTACTGCCGTCTCTAAGGTATATTTGCATAACTGAAGATCTGGTCATGGACGCATCCCCCTAATCCCTCAAAGGCAGAGTCTGCAGAGCTGTCTTCAAGCCTTTGTTCCTTATGAGACAGGAATCTGCATTTTTCTTTGTCTTCCATATCAATGTTTCAAAAATCTCAAGGCCCAGTTGTGGCTCAATGAACTGGGAGTGAGCTGCTTTTGCCTTCAGCAACCTCTGCAAGGAGAAGGCAAGTTGCCTGGAAGTGGAAACGGAGGCTTCAGAGAACAGCACAGGACACTGTATCCGGAGCCCTCACTGCATGCTTTTACCTCTTCCCGACAACTGAGAATGTAGTTCCCGGGCCACACAGGGTACTGCTGAGTACTGAGGACAGAGGCAGCTTCACCTGTGTGAAAACAGGGGGCGGGTAGAAGTACGGAATCCGCCCTCTTCCCGTCCAGAAACATCTTTAGCGCCTCTCCCCTTTCCAGCTTCTCCAGCCGTTGTGGGGGCTCAGCAGCTCTAACACTTCCGTGCTGCTCCCTGATGCCAGGAAAGTGACTGCAGTATCCATTCAGGGTAACCTGCATTGTTAACCACTTTGTTTTGCCTCTGTTCTCCCCTCCCCATCGTGCTGAATTCGGATATTGAACTCATGCTTTTGCTTAAGAAAAATCTGATTATCTTTTGTTAAACTACAACCATATACAGAGTACAAGCCTCTGTGCATTTGTGTGCTAACTCTCAGAGATTCAACTAGGATTCTTAGTGAACTATTCATACACACATACACACACACACACACTTTGAAGAACTTTTTGCTATCTTCTTTCTCTTTGGCCTTAAAATTGTTATGATATGAAGCACTTTCACATGAATACATTAAATTAGTGTATTCAGAGAAAAGGCTTTGCTTTGTTTTTGCTTCTCTTGGTAAGTCTTTTTGATGATGCTCACTGCACAGGGCAGGAACTGTGTAGAAGGTGAGAAGTTAACACAGGAGCCGCCAAGATCTAATGCTGTGTGGTTGTTGAGACCTTCAGCTGTCAGCGGACAGAGCATTCGATAGAGTTAAGGAGAACTAAGCGCCTTCTTTTTTTCTTTTAATCTAATGACTGAAAGCAGAGAAAAAAAGCACAACAAAAAAGAGCAAATCTGCATGTCACCAACCAAAACAACAGGGTTAGTATATTTCCAAGTAGTTGAAATGCTTCTTTATATTTTTTAATTTATAAAGAATAGAATTTATTATTTATGGTTCTGGAGGCTGGAAGGTCCAAGGTGCCAGCAGATTCGGCAATTCTGATTCCAAGGTGACACTTTGCATGCTGCATGCTTCAGAGGGGAGGAACACTGCTCCTCACATGGCAGAAGAGTAGAAGGGCAAGGAGAGGGTAGGAGAGGGCAAGAGGGGCCAGACTCTACCAGTCCCATCCATGAGGGTGGAGCCATGGCCTAATCACCTCTCAAAGGTCCCACCTCCTAATATCGTTACAACGGCAATTCAATTTTTTAATAAATATCATATATTTCTATATTTAGCACATAGAAATGGAAGTACTTGATGTTATGAAAGAACAGATGGATAGATGGATGGAAGTACTTGATGTTATGAAAGAACAGATGGATAGATGGATAACCTCCCTCTCTCCTCTATTTTTCTTCCCCCATTTCTCCTTTTATTTATTTATTTATTTGCTTTAGGTTCTGGGATACATGTGCAGAATGTGCAGGTTTGTTACATAGGTACGCATGTGCCATGGTGGTTTGCTGCACCTGTCAACCCGTCATCTAGGTTTTAAGCCCCGCATGCTTTAGGTATTTGTCCTAATGCTCTCCCTCCCCTTTTCCCCAATCCTTGGCAGGCCCCAGTGTGTGATGTTCCCTGTGTCCATGTGTTCTCACTGTTCAACTCCCACTTAGGAGTGAGAACATGTGGTGTTTGGTTTTCTGTTCCTGTGTTAATTTGCTGGGAATGATGGCTTCCAGCTTCATCCATGTCCCTGCAAAGGACATGAACTCATCCTTTTTTATGGTTGCATAGTATTTCATGGTGTATATGTGCCATATTTTCTTTATCCAGTCTATCATTGATGGGCATTTGGGTTGGTTCCAAGTCTTTGCTATTGTAAATAGTGCTGCAATAAACATACGTGTGCAATTTATAATCCTTTGGCTATATTCCCAGCGATGGGATTGCTGGTTCAAATGGTATTTCTGGTTCTAGATCCTTGAGGAATCACCACACTGTCTTCCATAATGGTTGAACTAATTTACACTCCCACCAACAGTGTAGAAGCTTTCCCATTTCTCCACAGCCTCACCAGCATCTGTTGTTTCCTGACTTTTTAATAACTGCCATTCTGACTGGCGTGAGATGGTGTCTCATTGTGGTTTTGATTTGCATTTCTCTAATGATCAGTAATGTTGAGCTTTTTTTTCATATGTTTGTTGGCCACATAAGTGTCTTCTTTTGAGAAGTGTTTGTTCATATCCTTTGCCCACTTTTTGATGGGGTTGTTTGTTTTTTTCTTGTAAATTTGTTTCAGTCCTTGTAGATTCTGGATATTAGACTTTTGCCAGATGGGTAGATTGCAAAGATTTTCTCCCATTCTGTAGGCTGTCTTTTCACTCTGATGCTAGTTTCTTTTGCTGTGCAGAAGCTCTTTAGTTTAATTAGCTCCCATTTGTCAATTTTGGCTTTTGTTGCCATTGCTTTTGGTGTTTTAGTCATAAAGACTTTGCCCATGCCTATGTCCTGAATGGAATTGCCTAGGTTTTCTTCTAGCGTTTTTATGGTTTTACATGCAAGTTTTTAATCCATCTTGAGTTAATTTTTCTATAAGGTGTAAGGAAGGGGTCCCATTTCGGTTTTCTGCATAAGGCTAGTCAATTTTCCCAGCACCATTCATTAAATAGGGAATCCTTTCCCCATTTCTTGTTTCTCTCGGGTTTATCAAAGATCAGATGGTTGTAGATGATGTGTGGTGTTATTGCTGAGGTCTTTGTTCTGTTCCATTGGTCTATATATCTGTTTTGGTACCAGTACCATGTTATTTTGGTTACTGTAGCCTTGTAGTATAGTTTGAAGTCAGGTAGCATGATGCTTCTAGCTTCGTTCTTTTTGCTTAGGATTTTCTTGGCTATGTGGGCTCTTTTTTGGTTCCGTATGAAATTTCAAGTAGTTTTTTCTAATTCTGTGAAGAAAGTCAATGGTAGCTTGATGGGAATAGCATTGAATCTATAAATTACTTTGGGCAGTATGGCTATTTTCATCATATTGATCTTTCCTCTCCATTAACATAGAATTTTTCTTCCATTTGTTTGTGTCCTCTCTTATTTCCTTGAACGTTGGTCTGTAGTTTGCCTTGAGGAGGTCCTTCACATCCCTTGTAAGTTATATTCCTGGGTATTTTATTCTCTTTGTAGCAGTTGTGAATGGGAGTTCACTCATTACTTGGCTCTCCACTTGTCTATGATTGATGTATAGGAATGCTTGTGATTTTTGCATATTGATTTTGTATCCTAAGACTTTGCTAAAGTTCTTTATCAGCTTAAGGACATTTTGGGCTGAGATGATGGGGTTTTCTAAATATATAATGATGTCATCTGCAAACAGAGACAATTTGACTTCCTCTCTTCCTGTTTGGATATCTTTTATTTCTTTCTCTTGCCTGCTTGCCCTGGCCAGAACTTCCAATACTATGTTGAATAGGAGTGGTAAGAGAGGGCATCCTTGTCTTGTGCCGGTTTTCAAAGGGAATGCTTCCAGCTTTTGCCCATTCAGTGTGATATTGTCTGTGAGACTGTCATAAATAGCTCTTATTATTTAGAGATATGTTCCATCAATGCCTAGTTTATTGAGAGTTTTTAACATGAAGGGATGTTGAATTTTATTGAAGGCCTTTTCTGCAGCTATTCATATAATCATGTGGGTTTTGACATTGTTTCTGTTTATGTGATGAATTACATTAATTGATTTGCGTGTGTTGAACCAACCTTGCCTCCCAGGGATGAAGCTGACTTGATTTTGGTGGATAAGCTTTTTGATGTGTTTCTGGACTCAATTTGCCATTATTTTATTGAGGATTTTTGCATCAATGTTCATCAGGGATATTGGCCCAAAGTTTTCTTTTCTTGTTGTGTCTTTGCCAGGTTTTGGTAACGGGATGATGCTGGCCTCATAAAATGAGTTAGGGAGCAGTCCTTCTTTTTTATTGTTTGTAATAGTTTCAGAAGGAATGATACCAGCTCTTCTTTGTATCTCTGGTAGAATTCGGTTGTGAATCTGTCTTATCCTGAGCTGTTTTTGGTTGGTAGGCTATGAATTACTCCCTCAATTTCAGAACTCATTATTGGTCTATTCAGGGATTTGACTTCTTTCTGGTTTAGTCTTGGGAGGGTATATGTGTCCAGGAATTTATCCATTTCTTCTAGATTTTCTAGTTTATTTGAGTACAGGTGTTTATAGTATTCTCTAATGGTAGTTTCTATTTCTGTGGTATCAGCAGTGATAGCCCCTTGATCATTTTTTATTGTGTCTATTTGATTCTTCTCCCTTTTCTTCTTCATTATTCTAGCTGGTGGTCTATCTTTTTTCCCCCCCAAAAAAAACCAGCTCCTGGATTCATTGATTTTTTGAAGGATTTTTCGTGTCTCTATCTCCTTCAGTTCTGCTCTGATCTTAGTTATTTCTTGTCTTCTGCTAGGTTTTGAATTTGTTTCCTCTTGCTTCTCTACTTCTTTTCATTGTGATGTTAGGGTGTTGACTTGAGATCTTTCCAGCTTTCTGATGTGGACATTTAGTGCTATAAATTTCCCTCTTAATACTGCTTTAGCTGTGTCCCAGGGATTCTGATATGTTGTCTCTCTGTTATTATTGGTTTCAAAGAACTTATTGATTTCTCCCTTAATATCATTATTTACCCACTAGTCATTCTGGAGCAGGTTGTTTAATTTCCATGTAGTTGTGTGGTTTTGAGTGAGTTTCTTAATTTGAGTTCTAATTTGATTTCACTGTGGTCTGAGAGGCTGTTCGTTATGATTTCCATTCATTTGCATTTGCCAAGGAGTGTTTTTTTTTTTTTCCAATGATGTGGTCAATTTTAGAATACGTGCCCTGTGGCACTGAGAAAAATGCATATTCTGTTGATTTGGAGTGCACAGTTCTGTAGATGGCAAAACCCTGTCTCTAAAAAAATACAAAAATTGGCCAGACATGGTGGCATGTGCCTGTAGTCCCAACTACTTGGGAGGCTGAGGTGGGAGGATCACTTGAGCCTAGGAGGTTGAGGCTGTAGTGAGCTGTGATTGCACCACTGCCACTCATCTGGCAACAAAGAAAAACCCTGCCTCAAAAAATAAAAAAATAATAAAAATAAAAAAGATGGCAACAAAGTATTACAAATACAGTTGATATTAATCCAACTATACCTGTTACTACCTTGAACATCAACGGTCTAAATATACCTATTAAAAAACAAAGATTATCACAGTGGATCAAAAAATAAGACCCAAGTATACGTCTACAGGAAACTCTACAAGAAACTCACTTTAACTATAAAGACATATAGATTAAAAGTAAATAGGTGGGCCAGGTGCAGTGACTTACGCCTATAATCCCAGCACTTTGGGAGGCTGAGGCAGGTGGATCACCTGAGGTCAGGAGTTCAAGACCAGCCTGGCCAACATGGTGAAACCACATCTCTACTAAAAGTACAAAAATTAGCTGGGTATGGTGGTGGGCGCATGTAATCCCAGCTACTCGGGAGGCCGAGACAGGAGAATCGGTTGAACCTGGGAGGCGAAGGTTGCAGTGAGCCAAGATCGTACCATTGCACTCCAGCCTGGGCAACAAAGAGCTAAACTCCGTCTCAAAAAAAAAAAAAAAGTAAATAGGTGGAGAAAGATACACCATACTAGCACTAATCAAAAGAAAGCAGGAGTAACGTTGTGAACTTCAGGCAGAGCAGACTTCAGAACAAGGAAAGTTTTAAGGAGTAAAGAAGAAGAATATTACGTGACAATAAATGGTTCATTTCTCCAAAAAGATGTAACAATGCTTAACAGGCAGGAGCCTAACAACAGAGCATCAAAATATGTGAGGCAAAAAACTGATAGAAATGCAAGGAGAAATAGATGAATCCACTAGTATCATTGGAGACTTCAAAAATAGATTAATATGGATAAAATATATTTCTATTTTTTCTTATTTTTAAACCTTTCTATAAGATTGATATTTTTAAAGCAAACACTCCCATTATCTATGAGGCACCACATATTGGAGGTTACACATACACACACACACACACACACACATATATATACACATTTGTATTTTTTTTTTTATTTTTCCTGAATATAGTATCTACATTGTACAGGCTATAGTCATTAGAGAGATGCCTGTTTTGACTTAAGTTGGACAAAGCTCACTTTGGGGAACTGTGAGGCATCCTAGGGCATAACTCACCCAAAGGACATGAAAACTGTAGAGTCATAGCAAGTTTAAGCAAGTGAAAACGTGTGGAGATCCTGAGTACGGCACGGTGTCTGATACAGAGCTCTAACGGGATAAGCAGATGCTGTTAACAGAAACCTAAGGCAGCTGTTCCCTGAAAACTCTCTGTGATGCTGGCATCCTAGCTGCCTTGCCCAGGGGAGCTCTGACAGAACGCGAGAGAAACGCAGGTCCACCCCCACCCTCCCCTAACATGACAACGCCCTGCAGCTTCAGAGAGTCATAGCTGCATCAGGGGACAGAGGGGTCTGGTGCCCAGTGGATGGCAGAAAGGGGAGAAGAAAGGAAATACGGGGCATTGTGGGATAGCTAGTAACACAGTCGGCCGTACTTGCTTGAATCACTCGCCAACTCTGAAAACTGAGCACAGGGGAATAAAGTCCAGTAGTGGCCACGATTACAGCCCCATTTAATACTCACAGGCGGATGACCTCTAGCGAAGGTTAGTGCATACACTGGATGAGAAGTCTACACCTCTACATTTTCCTATGAAAAGGGTAACTGATGCCCCAGTCAAGAGGCAGGCCCAAAATCGCCATGTAAAATACAGGCAGATTTTCTTAATTTTTTCTTTTTACATTTATAAACACAAAGGCCTCAAGCCAAACAGAAAATCAATGTAAAACGAGAAGGTGAATACAAGTCTCCTGCTTTTACAATCAAGTATTCTGCCCGGAGAACACTGCTTTAGGGAACATAAATAAAAAACAATGAAAGCTATTCATCAAACAGACACCACCCCTCCTCCCTTCGCAAGAACTGCACTGAAAGGAAACTGCTTTCTCTGTCACTGATCACACCAACACCGACCAACCGAAAGGAAAGAAGAAAAACTCCTCAGCTTTTTATCACCTACCTGTGGGAAAGCTTTTAGAAAGATGCTTCCTTAGACTAACATTATTTGGGGAATGAGAATAAGGAAAGCTTGGAGAGAGGGAGATGGTAGTTTAAAAATATCAGGATAGGTAATTAAAAAACATTGAAAAGAGTACTTCATCTGAGAAGAAGAAAGAAAAAATAAGAAAAAGGAGAAATAGAAAATGAGATTATAAAGAAATTAATTTACCATAACCTGGCTTTCTTTAAATTGGTATTCTATTTAGACTGCCCATTGCAAACAAACAAAAAGAGAAAGGAAAGACACTAAAGTTTTGGCAAGACAGGACTCTTTAGTGCACTAGAAGTAATATCAAATATCTTGCTGAAAAACTAACGAACTAGTGAGGCAAGAGTGTGCGCTTCTTTCTGCTCCGTATGACTCTGCCTGAGGATTCATAAAAGAGCAAAGGGCCACTCCTGAAGTTTCCCCAATGATGAAATCACCACACACACCCATATTTAGAAATCAAATGTTATTTCTTTGTGAGTTCAATTTATAAATTAGTAATTCGACACACATTTACTAAGAAGGCCTGACTTATTTTTTTTTAAATGTTGCTTTTCCTTAGAAGTTAAGGGTTAAACATATCTACAAGGAAATCTGAAACATGATTTTACTAACATTTTATATATCCATCTTGTAACCTACCATTTGGCCGTGAAGATATTCTAACGCAGATAAGGTTAAATAAACTTGCAATGTCCCCTTGGGTTGTTCATGTAGGGATGCTGGGCTCACCCAGCAGCTGTCTAACATCCGCCTCTAGTAACCGTCTGACACTCTGGAGTTATTGACCATTGCTGATGAAAAGCAAAGAAGGAGAAAGTCAGCCCACTAAACACACGTGGTGTCCTGCCTTTACCTGGGCCCTAACACACCCTCAGTTCTATCATCTATACCACACATGCCACACCATCCTACCGTCAATAACTCTCCTTCCCTAGAAAACCTTTCACAAAACTTTAATATTGGTTCCTTTTAAAAATGCCATCTAAGCCTCTTTTCTTGCAGAAAATAAGCCCACCTCTTTTGGGGGGAAAAATAAGGTCAGTAGGAAAGATTCTGCGAGTCTCTGGGGTTTCTCCTTCTCCATCTCCCTCTTTTAAAAAGGGTTCATATTGGTATCTTCTTGGTTGACATTTCTCTTCAGCCCTGGGATGTTGTTGGTAGCCATTTTCTGTCACACAAAATGGAAAACAGAGAACATGAATTTACAACTAGAGAGAAGAATGAAGCAGAGGTACAGAGATGAGCAGGAATGAGAAGAAAAGTCTTCCCCAATTCCCTTTAACATTGCTGTCCTCAGTTTCCTTTTGTTCATGATTTCCAACTCAATTCCAGGCTGTTCCAGAATCCTTCTCAAAGTATTTCATCTTTTATTACTTGGTTTTAGATGCATGGAACACAATATCTTAACTACCGTAGCCACTGTAAAATGTTCTATGTTTAGGAAATGTTACATGTTGAATTTTATTCTCCAAAAGATATGCTGAAATCTTAATCCCCAGGACCTGTGAATGTGATCTTATTTGGGAACACGGTCTTTGACGATGTATTCAAGTTATGGTGAGGTCGGACTGAATTAGGATGGGCCTGTCTGGTGTTTGAATAAGACGAGGAAAATTAGGACACAGACACATAGGAGAATGCCAGGTAAAAACATGGGAAGAGACACCCAGAGGAAAGACAGCAGGATGGCGACAGACGTGGAGATGGGAGCAATGCACCGAAAGCTGGGAATGTCAAGGATTGCTGGACATTGCCAGAAACTAGGGGAGTGGGAAGCAAAAGTGACCTCACCTTGATGTCAGTCTGCCACGGTGACTTCTGATCAACCCCAGTCCCGTGAATGCCTCCTGATTCCTACTGTACTTACTTTGCCTTGTGTAAATGTCAACCTTGGCATTATTGCACAAATCATAGGCTGTGACATACCTGGTGTTCCTGCCTCTTCTGGAGGACTGCCTTTAGTTGTTCATACAGAGGACATACACCTTTTCCCAAGAGCCCTGGGTCTGGGGGTAACAGGTGCAGAGATCCACCTGTTTTGCTGCCACTCAAGACCATGCTTCTGTCTGCAAGTTCTCCGATAAGTCACCCTCTACTGACAAGCGGGATTTGTCTGCCTCGTTCTTTGGTTTCTCAGCTGCTTTGGCATTGGGAGACCACTTTCCATATATGGTCCTTCCACAGAACAGAGAGAGACACGGAACAGATTCTCCGTCAGAGTCTCCAGGAGGAACCAACCCTGCCCACACCTTGACTTTGAACATCTATCTGCCAGAACTGTGAGAGAAAACATTTCTCTCGTTTCAACCACCAGGTTTGTGGAACTTTTGTTACAGCATCCCTAAGAAACTAACACAGGAGACATATTAAGAAGGTTTTGTGCTGGGACCCTGAGACTAAAGGTCAAAGTGACAGGCTCAAAGGAAAGTCACAGATGTGGCAAGTAGAAGGCCTAGTCCTGTGGTATTTCTCGGATGTCATAGAACTATTACATATAAATGACTCCAGTTGAATTTCGTATATCTGTAGATTAGTCTTTGACCTCCTGCTTCTAGGTAATAACTAGTTTATCTTTATTTTAATCAGTCAAGTTTACAAATAAATAAAATTATTAAAAACAAATATGTTAAGCAAGAGGGCGTCATGCAGAATGCTATCACTGTCACATATGACATTCTGTGAAACTTCAAGGCAGTACTTGGTGGTGACAATATTATGGGCACTATTGCCTAAGCGATCACTTTGAAAACAAACCAAGCCTCGCTGAATCTTTAAGGCTGTTTGTCTCATTTTCTGATGGATTTTGGATTTTATTAAAGTTTTTCTTTTTCATGAGAACACAAGGCATATTAATATTATGAGGGATATAGGCTGGGCGTGGTGGCTCACACCTGTAATCCCAGCACTTTGGGAGGCCGAGGTGGGTGGGTCACAAGGTCAGGAGTTTGGGACCAGCCTGGCCAACATGATGAAACCCCTTCTCTACTAAAAGTACAAAAATTAGCCAGGTGTGGTGGCGGGAGCCTGTAATTCCACCTACTAAGGAGGCTGAGGCAGGAGAATGGCTTGAACCTAGGAGGCGGAGGTTGCAGTCAGCCGAGATCGTCCATCACACTCCAGCCTGGGTGACAAGAACAAGACTCCTTCTCAAAAAAAAAAGTTATGAGGGACAGAAACACAAAGAAAGTAGAGGACAACCGTTGCTTGTGTGCAGGTTCTATACCAAACATTATGCTAATAACATAACTTTTATGTCCTTATGTCTAATCTATGCAGTGCATATTATTATTCCAACTGTATTTTACTATTTATTTATTGTTGAGAATGAGTCTCACCTTATTGCCCAGGCTGGAATGCAGTGGTATGATCTCAGCTCACTGCAACCTCTGCCTCCCAGGTTCAAGCCATTCTCCTGCCCCAGCCTCCCAAGTAGCTGGGATTACAAGAGTCCACCACCATGCCCGACTAATTTTTGTATTTTTAGTAGATGGAGTTTCACCATGTTGGCCAGGCTGGTCTTGAACTCCTGACTTCAAGTAATCTGCCCACCTCAGCCCCCCAAAGTACTGGGATTACAGGAATGAGCCACTGCACCCGGCTATTCCCACTTTAGAAAGACCCTGGGTCTCACAAAGGGTATGTGATTGGCCCTAAGTCACATAGTAAGTGGTAGACCTGAGTGAAGTGACTGCCTGAAGCCACAACCAACACCCATTTCATTCTACTGAGCTGACTTGGCACTTGCAATCAAGGCCAGAACTTAATACACAGACTTCCTGCTCAAGAGCAAAATGGACTAATCTAAATGTCGGTTTAAGAAGGAAAGTCATCATAGCACAGAAAAACCAGAAAGGGTGTTATGAATAGACTAGATTCTTGAAAAGTTCTTGGAAAGTAGCAGATGAGATGAGGTTGATTTTTAAAGAAAAGATGAGGCCATAGCCCAAGACAGCAGAGAAAAATGTGGGTTTGCCCCACTCTGGGGTAAATCCATAAAAGGAAAACTATAGGGCCATGACATAGGGTGGCCAGGGGATGATTTAATAAAGAGACTTTTGGAGACGGTTGTCTCCCTTCTCCGTATGCAAACAGAATGTCTGGTAGACATTACCTGTGACCTCAAAAACCCCATTACACGCTCTCTAAGGAAAGGAGGCTCCCTGTCCAAGAAGACCTCTCCTGAAGACAGTGCGACCCACGGAAGAAGCAGAGCCTAAGAATACGGTTCTCCCCAGCGAAAGAAAGAAAGAGAGAAAGAGAGAGAGAGAGAGAGAGAGAGAGAGAGAGGGAGAGAGAGGGAAGGAGGGAGGGAGGGAGAGAAAGAAAGAAAAGTAATAAAAAGAAAAGCAGTAGTTCCATCCTAGAGCAAAGCGCTCCTTACTTTGCAAAGTGAAAGTCCCCAGATGACTGCACGCTCCCACTGCAGGCTGAAAGACTGACTCCCTGACTGCTGGGAGAGAGATCTAGCCATCAGCTGCAGTTCCCCAGACTTTCGGGTATTTACCTCAGACTGAAGAAAGCCACTTGCTGAAGTCCAGGCCCCCCAGCTCCGGCACCTGTCTCTCCATGACTAGCATATGCTAGGGTATAAAGACTCTCCCTGTTTGGCCACCCTGGGCAACTGTGAAGGGCCTGTCCAGTTTCAGACTGCCTTGGTTGTGGCTTGGCTGAGGCTTGATGTTGATTGCATCAGGGTCCAGCTTCTCTCTCTACCCCCTCGTATTTTCTTCCCTTCTCCCACAAAAGTTGATTGCCAGAGAATTTGAATGTGCCTGGGATGCAGGGCCAGCTCTCAGCACCCGAGACACGTAAAGATAAAAACCACAGCAATGGTTGTGGTAGAGCAAGGTGGTACCAGGGTTTCTAGAATCATGATAATTTATTATTCCCTGGATTTGAACTTTCCTATGTGTGGGTATCAGTGTCAAATAAGTAAAATTTGAATTTCTTTATTGGAAAATA
>NW_012116221.1:1061756-1064483 GCF_000951035.1 Colobus angolensis palliatus | reverse complement strand
TTTTAGTAGAGACGGGGTTTCTTTCTCCTTGTTGGTCCAGCTAATCTCCAACTCCCGACCTCGGGTGATCCACCCACCTGGGCCTCCCAAAGTGCTGGGATTACAGGCATGAGCCACCTCGCCCGGCCAAGGACATTTTTTCGAAAATTCAAGTTGTCACATTTTAATTGAGGTTCCATTTAAAATTAATCATATCCAAATTTCTGACCAGAAATGTTTATTTTCTTCTTTTCATTGCATAGGAATATGATCTAGTTTTAGTTGGCCAAAATTCTCCTCTTTTGGTTAAAAGCGCTAGACTTAGAATCTCGCTGCTATGGGAGGTAGTTTGCTGTCATTTTGTTTTAGTTTGTTTTTTCCCCAGAGATATTCTGAAAAGACTTGATATTATTGGTCAGAACATAATTGATAATGTTCTGGCCAGTAAACTCAACCCAGGTATATGCTAGATCCAGCTTTGTTCTGTTCTTAATGTAACAAAAGGTCATTGACCAAAACAAAACAACAACAAAAGGCTAGTGTTGGATAATGGTTTTTGCTCAAGGTGTTCCATGTTTTGGGCTGTGGAATTGGCTGGAATTTCAGCAGTCGTCCAGGAAAAGCATGCGGGGCAAGGACTGTGTCTGTGGTGCGCTCAGCGGGCAGCTTGGAGCCGCTGTGTCCCGAGTCTCAGGCCAGAGCAGGCCTGAACCTGCAGGAAGCTCCTGTGCTCCAGCGGGCGTGCGCACTGGGGAGGGAGGCAAGAGCCATCTCCGCGTCTGCCGTCACGGGGACACGCTGCCTGATTCCCCGATTGAACCATGAGCAATAAACCAGCTAAAGCCGGGGTGTAAGGAACTGGCCACCTGCGCGGCTCCCTCGCGTCCTTCCGGAGTCCATGGAACTCAGACGGCAGATCGCGCGCCCCCACGCGGCGGGGCGGGAAACCTGCTGTCCCCGGCGAAGCAACCACGAGAGGGCGCCGCGCCCGCCCAGCGCCTGCAGCCCGGAGTCCCAGGGTCGCGGGTCCTGATGCGGGATCGGAAGCGGAAGTGCGGCCACAGGTCCCGGATCCGAAAGGACAAGGAGGAGAGGACAGGAAGAGACCCTGACGCTCAGCCTCCACCCCAGGGAAACAGAGCGGCCCTGAACAGCAGAAAGCTCAGGTGGAGCACGGTACAGTGATTTCAGCCCATTTTCTCCAGTTCTTAATTGACGGCGGCTGGCCTCTTCCTTCCTCATTACACTCAATGAGTTGGTGTCTCTCACCAAAGCACCCCCGCTTTCTCTCTCGAAATTTCTTCCATTAAGAAACTCAGACTTGTTGCAACCTAGCATGTGTCACATGCCAGCTCTGTGTCAGACGGTGTGCAAGGGAGCGTGAGGATGCAAAGTAAGGCTGACATGCTACCCCCTTAGGGAATCTAGTAATTTTGGAAAGACATGATCCATGAAATCTTTGGAGAAAGATGTAAGACAAGATATAATCAAGTGTCACGATGTAGTAGAGGAAGCAAGTGCCACCGCGCGTCAGACAAGGTAGAGATCGGGGCTAGGGGCGAAAGAGAAGATGGGGCAGGGAAGGCACCAGGAAGGAGGAATGGGGTCTGGATGAGAAAGAAATTACACACAATCCATTTAGGACATGGGATTTTCTTAGAGGGGGCAGCGAGGACGCCAGGATACCCTGTATACTCCTGTGGGACAGAAAAGAGAGGCTGCCTCTGCAAATCTGGTCACTATGAGTGATGGTTGCCAACTTTAAGGCTTGAGGTATATGTCTGACCACTGAGAAGTCTGCTGGTCACAAAAAAATACCATTAATGAATAATATGGGATGGTCTATCTCACAGGTGAAAAAGCTGAGACAAAGAGATTTTATAAACAGGTTGATGCTGCTTACTTTTTTCCCAATTTTATGTACTGAGATTTTTGGTGAGGAATCAGATATCTTCTCTTACATTTACAATGCACTAGTTCTTGGCACATTAGAAACAGAAAAAAAACAATTAGTTGTGGATAACTGAATGTACATTTTGTAATACACTGAGAGCTATTTACTAAAAAAAAATAAATTTTAAGGCAGGCTTTTATAGAGGCAAGAAGTATGTAAAAGCAAACACGACACCTCCCACTGCTGTCATTCCCGGCACATCATCATGTCCACAGCTGGCACAGGGAAGCCTGTTGTGCTCCCGACAGTAAGCAAAACAACCAAAGAGAGGCCCGTCTCCCTCGTTCTAGTCCACAAGCCAAATGGAGGCTTGAGCCATCATTCCTATAAACTGCTGGCTCCATAAAAACGTGACTTTATTCCTGACCTTTACAATAGTGATTACATTATCACTTTCAGATATGATAATTATATAAGAAAACTGTTGTTTTGCTATCATGACTAAACTAGTAATAGCCTCAGTAACCTTGTTGATGTTGCTTCTTTTTTTCTTACCTGTTGAGCGGTTTCCACAAAGCGGATGAAATGAGTGTCACTTCTAGCCTTACAACAACAGCAAAACCCTAAATAAACGGTGAGTTAACAACTTTTCTGGAACCCACCAGAAAGCTGAGCAGGACAACCAACGGTTCTGAAATCTAAGGAGAGACAGGAGCCTCCAGGGGGAGGTGAAATACCAGCAGTGTTTTACCAGGACACGATGAGACCAGCGCGAAGAGCTCAGCACAGGTGACTGGTCGATTGATGGGGACTGAGTGTGCTGCTGAGGCAGAGTAAAGCACTAAGGGCCACGT
>NW_012116221.1:1059877-1061221 GCF_000951035.1 Colobus angolensis palliatus | reverse complement strand
GCCTCAGTAACCTTGTTGATGTTCTTCTTTTTTTCTTACCTGTTGAGCGGTTTCCACAAAGACGGATGAAATGAGTGTCACTTCTAGCCTTACAACAACAGCAAAACCCTAAATAAACGGCAAGTTAACAACTTTTCTGGAACCCACCAGAAAGCTGAGCAGGACAACCAACGGTTCTGAAATCTAAGGAGAGACAGGAGCCTCCAGGGGGAGATGAAATGCCAGCAGTGTTTTACCAGGACAGGATGAGACCAGCGTGAAGAGCTCAGCACAGGTGACTGGTCAATTGATGGGGACTGAGTGTGCTGCTGAGGCAGAGTAAAGCACTAAGGGCCACGTATACAGGGGAGGTCCATATCCTCTTGCAGAATTTTTCTACACGAATCAGAGGAAAATTGAGGAATCTTGAGAAAGTTTGTTTTGTGGTGTAGACTGGGGAAAGAAAACTGGAACCACTGTAGGAGAAGCGAGGCATTTCACCAGGATCCTTCTCCCATGTCTCTTGTGAAACCAAAGTTTTTATCTGTGTATATATGGTGAAATGGGGAAGTGGTGGTGGTGCAGGATTCACATGGAACCCAGGCCTACAGCAGCTGGAGGAAAAGTAGGGCACTGAGAAGGCTAAACTCCCCCGACGCCCAGAGGTTCGCTGCCTGCCTAGGACTGAGGCCCATCCAGAGCAGCAGAAACTACACCCACCCACACATGCACATTGCCAATGAGCAAGCCTCTAGCAATATGTAACTTGCAAGAAAGAGACAAGCCAGGCCCAGTGGTTCATGCCTGTAATCCCAGTGCTTTGGGAAGCCAAGGGAGGAAGACTACTTGAGCCCAGGAGTTTTGAGACCAGCCTGGGCAGCATAGTGAGGCCCCATCTCTAAAAAAAAAAAGAATTAAAAATTAGCTGAGCATGGTGGCGTGTGCCTCTGGTCCCAGCTACTTAGGATGCTGAGGTGGGAGGATCATTTGAACCTGGGAGGCAGAAGTTGCAGTGAGCTGAGATCATGCCACTGCACACTGCAGCCTGGCCACAGAGCACAAAGTGAGACCTTGTCTCAGAAAAAAACAAAACAAGTAAAAGAAAAGGAAAAGACCCTCTCTGAGGCATAAGTGCATAGGTCACAGGGAAGACCAAAAGCAAAAGGAAGAGACATCAAAAAAATCCCCTGGCCCCTGACAAAGCAGCCACAACCCTAAACCCAAAATATCTCCAGAGGAAGTTTAAACCTGTGGTACCTAAAAGTGACCATAGCACAACAAATCTAAGCCTAGTTCAACTCCTAATTAGATTAATAATTTAACCCTCCACACTAAAGACCTACAAGAAAGAAAGGCATGCTCATT
>NW_012116221.1:1045325-1057912 GCF_000951035.1 Colobus angolensis palliatus | reverse complement strand
ATTGGCCTAGCTAGCCTATGCCATATCAGACTTGTTCAGCTTTCTAACAGGTGATACACAAATGGAAAAACATTCTCTTTCTCTTAGTCTTAATTGTTAAAAGATAAGTCGGTATAAAGACTGCCTGACTTCCACACTATAATTCTATTGGCTACTTCTTTTCTTCTGGATTGATTTTGCACGAATTTATGTAATGTCGGGGCATCTGAAAATGTGCTCTGCTAGTAAAAGATCTTAATGCTATGTAGCTTTGCCTAATTTTTAAGGAAAAACTGTATCTTTCTCTGGGTGGTTATCTAAGTCTCAAACCATCTTTACCATAACTAAGCAACTTTAAGCTACTGGTGCAAAAGAATTTGTGTGCACTTAGAAAATATGAACCTTATGCAAGGAATTCATTATCTGGGAAAGTAATTTTAAAACAACAAAGTGGAAGAACATTGAAATGTGTATGGCAGAACACACTATTTAAAGCTCCATATCAATTATGAGTCTAGATAAACACACAGAGGACATCTATAATACAATATAAAATAGATATGGTCTTCATCCCATGGTCCCATGTTTCTGATACGGAGCTGCAAAAACCCTTGGAATTTACAGCATGATGGGAAAATTTCTGTTATGTTAATGAGGCAGCCCCTGGTGGGGATGGGATGGGGGTGCCTAGATGGCTTCAGGATTGAGATTGATCCCCAGAAAGGCCAACCTTGTGTTTCAAGAATGGGAACTCTGGACCAGCCTGACCTCTGGGGAAAGTAGGGGTGCTGAAGGTTGAATTTAATCACCTGACCTGTGATTTACTCAGTCTTCCCTAGGCAATGAAACCTCAATAAAAGCTCTGGCCATTGAGGCTCAAAAGACCTTCCTGGTTGGTGAACGTGTAAGTGAACCAGGATGCTGGCATGCCACGACTTCCCAGGGATGAATGCTCCTGGGCTCAGGACTCTCCTAGAGCTTGCCCCATTACCTCTTCATGTGGCGGTTTATGTATATCCTTTATAATGAAATGGTCATTCTAAGCAGCACTTTCCTGAATACTGTGAGCCTTTCTAGCAAATTTTATAATGAAATGGTCATTCTAAATAGCACTTTCTTGAATACTGTGTGCCATTCTAGCAAATTTTTCAATCTAAGGAGATTGTGGGAAGCCCTGAATTTGTAGCTGGCTGGGCAGAAGTGCAGTAGCTTAGGGACAGCCAAAGCTGTGGCTAGTGTCTGCCGTGGAAACAGTCTTGTGAACGACTTTGCTCTTAATATGTGGATCTGTGCTAACTCCAGGCAGTCACTGTCAGAGTTAAACTGGATCACAGGACACCCAGTTAGTGTCCGCAAACTGGTGTCAGAACACAGCATGCTCACAGAACATTTACTTGTAAGATAGAAATGTTTTCACAAGCATTTTGTCTTTCATTCATAATAAAAACTTTTGATCATTATTATAATATATTAAATTGTTTCTTCTAAAAATAAAGATCAAACATTTGTGAATTATTTCCTCATTCAAAAGTAAACTAATATGTTGCGTAGATTTAAGGTAATGGAGAAAGTAAATTCTTTGAACTTTAATGAATTATTTATCTTTTCTAAAATTTAAGACCATTCAAAAACTAATTTGTTTTAAACATTTGACTCAATTTTTTAATATTTTCTTTTATTTAAGCAGTTGAAAGTGTGATATTTAGATTTTTCACTTTCTATTGTTGTTTTAGGGTAGCATTTTACAGCAAATAATTCCATGTTTCTCTCTAAAATAATATTGAAAAATTTGAAGAATTGATGGCATTAAACATAAATTTCTCATTCTGCTGTTCAGTATTTTCCTCTTAGTTATTCTTATTTTTATCCTGGCTCCTGTACAATAAAGATTCAGTATAGATGGAAAAATAATGCCCAATCCAGAGGTTTAAGGATAAAGGTTTGTGACTCTAGGAGTAAGCAAGGAAAGTTAGAAATTACCAACTCAAATGGAATGACTCAACTAGACATTTGGAAAAAAGACAAAAGTTAAAGATAAAAGAAGCTAACTCATTTTTAAAACTAAGCACGTGAAAAACCTTGAAATAATGAAAAAATTCGTATTTTTTATTTAAAAAATATATAATTTAAAATATTTTTACATAATAAAATTGATATTATATATAATATATATTGCACATG
The DNA here is from genome assembly GCF_000951035.1 of Colobus angolensis palliatus. Classification (NCBI taxonomy): domain Eukaryota; kingdom Metazoa; phylum Chordata; class Mammalia; order Primates; family Cercopithecidae; genus Colobus; species Colobus angolensis. The sequence goes on along the minus strand of NW_012116221.1, from coordinate 1,055,752 downwards.
TATGCTGTATAGAAGTGGATGAAAACTGCCCACGAATTTGAGCTGAGGATTTGAGACGTTTTGAAATCAGCTCTTCCTCAATTACAAAATTCAGCTTTTAGAATAATGAGAGTCAGCATAGTGTGATATTAAAGTGTAAGTTTTGAAATCAAACATTTTGATTTCACATAGCATATCAGCTATGTGAATCTGGGCAAGTTACATTTCTCCTCCTTGGTTAAGCCATCTGTAAGAAGGGAGGATATTATGATAACTGAAGTGCAGATTACTTGTCATGCAAAATGGCTAGCTCATCGTTGGCACCTGCAAATGTTAGATAATTTGGCCTGACTAACCCTAGACTTCACAGTCTGGGACTGGAGCTGATGATGTGAGAGAAATGCTTAGAAAAGAAAGCTGGATTTTTAAAATTGTTGTGAACAATGCAATTGATATATTTTAATCTTTCCAGCCATGAAAACAAAGAGTGAATGTTTTGCTATTAAACTGTTTTCTCAGAACTCCATGCCTCTCTGAGCCTGAACCACATATGCCCATGCTTTACCAGGATTACACAAGCAGATGCGGGAAATGTACTCTGTTCCATAATCACTGTGAATCAGGGGGATCTCCATTTCTACTTTTCATTTTTTTCTGGAAGAATCATGTCAACATTTTGTAGGGAAAGGGGAAATCTCTAATGTCTAGTATACCATTTCTCTGTACGTTCTAATCCATACAATTAAAGAACGTGGGAAACCATTGAATTGGGTCTGTAATAGAAACATGGGATTGTCTTTATCCATGTCTGTGGTCCAATGGTTCATCATTATTTGTCATTGAACTGAGTCACAAAGGAAGCTGGATGGCGCCTGAGAAGCAGATGTATAATGTTAACCCGAATTTCAATAAGGGTTCCTGAAACAATATCCTCTGACATTTCTTAAAGTGTCAGATAATACAGCAACGTCAATGAAAATGTCCTTTAAAATAGTCACTACCCACCCATTTCAGGGAAAATGCCTGGAGGAGTTATGGCTACTGATTTTATTTCTTAAAGTCATTGATTGCTTCTTGAAATGATTATTTTTCAAAGACAAACAAAATGTTTGGCACTTGTTTGTGAAATTAAATTTTTCTTAGTCTGTGAAACACCTTAAAATCAAATGAAGTATTTCTTAGGCTGAGTAGCTTTTCCCATTTCAGAAAGAATGTTAGGCTACAAAAGCTTATGTGATTTCCTTTTCATGGCATTTGCCAAGTTAAGTGAATCTGAATGTAAAAGTCAGTTAACATTAACGATCCTAAGAAGCAAGCTGAACAAATCTGGGTTTAGACTTCCTCTTAATTACTTTGCGATTTATCCTCTTGGCTGGGTTCAACTGAAAACCCTGGAAGTGTTGTCAGCACACAAAAAATGAAACTCCCTTCTTTAGCTTAATCTTTCTTAAACTATTCTAACAACTTGGTGTCACAGTTGGGGTTTTTTGAACAATCTTCATGGACGTATAAAATATATCTTCTAGGCTGGGATCAACAGCTTTGCACCTGCACTTAACTTTCTAAAGCTTCATAGTCACTTTCTATCTGTAATGAATGGAAAGAGCTATCACTCTGGAAAGCAACAGCATGAAGGATATTGGCAATCTGAGCTCACGATGCAATCTGAATTTCAAAGTGCACAAGAACTTTTGACGAGGATTTTATTTAATTTTATTTTCCCCCAGTACAGTGTTTTAAATCTGTGCCGCACCTTCTGCTTTATTTATTTATTTATGTAACAGCACAGTCTGTGTTTACCTGAGTAAAATAAAATCTTCTACTTGAAAATTGGAATAAATCGAAGACCCTTAAAATCTTCTACTTGAAAATTGGAATAAATCAAAATCCCTTGTATTTCTGCCTCTAACTAAGAGAGATTTTGTTCTGCCTACAAAACAGAATATAGCAGAAATGTTGAGCTACAGTGACATAAAAATCTTACTATAACTTTCACATACCTGACTGCCTCATTTCAGTTTTCCCGTTCTTCAATATTACAATTTTCTCCCGCTCTGAAAACGTATTACTCACAACACAACAGAAAGACATAAATCAGGACTACAAAATGAGACACGAGAGGTCAGGGGCACATTAATCACGTGTGGGGCAGGTGATTTAGCAGAAAGTGCGGGGGATTGATGAGGTCTGGGCGCTGTTGTGGCGTGGCTGCAAGGCTTCAGGCCAGTCTTTGTATGCTTTTGTGGGCTTCTCTGGCAACGTGTGGATAAGAATGCAAAGACTGGATGGTTGCTTCTAAGAATTGAGGTGATTATAACTATGTTGGCTACAATTCATTAAAGTTTTATTGTTTGCCGAGGGACTGTTATAAATCTTTACATCAATTAATTTTTAGGACATCCATATAAGGTGGCTACTGTTGTCCCCATTTAACAGATAAGGCAATTGAAGCACAGAGATTCAGCTCCTGTTCCTAGCTGCTGTCAAGATTGCTTCTCAAAAATATGCGCAGATGCCACTGGATCAAAATCCGTATTCAATGTTTGTTTTCTTTCTTCTTTCACTCCAGAAAGGCCTTGCTGGATTTCTTCCCTCAGTCTATTAACATTAGATCTTATCCTTTATTTCCAATCACACCTCTACGCAACGGTCCATTCTTCATCGAAACGAAGCATAAAAATAGTTTCCCCTGGGTCTTTAGGTCTTTATTTTTGAAGGCTTCTGTATCATGTAAAGCTTAGATTAAACAAAGTTGTCATGCTTGTCTCTTGTTAACTCACCTTTTATTATAGAAGTATTGGCCATGACCCTTGTGATGGGTGAGGCGAAGCATCACATCCTTTAGCACCTATAATATTTTGTGTTATTTCAGTCTCTTTAGAGTTATTGAAGCTTGTTTTACAGTCCAACAGATGGTCTGTCCTGGAGAATGTGCGTTGCACTTCCTTGAGAAGAATCTGTATTTTGCTAGTGTTGAGCAAAGTGTTCCATCAATGACTGTTAGGTCTAGTTAGTTGATAATGTTGTTAACATCTTCTGTTTCTTTCTGATCTTCTTCCTAATCACCATATTCTTTGCTGAAATGGATATTAAAGACTCAGCTGTTGAATTGTACATTTTCCCTTCAATTCTGTCAGGTTTTGATTTATGTATTTTGGAACTTGTATATGTGTTTATAATTGTTATGTTTTCCTGATGGAGTGACTCTTTTATCATCTTGAAATTCTCTTCATTATCTCTAGCTACAAATTTTATCTTATGCACTATTTTTTCTGACTTTAATATAATCAGTTCAGTTTATTTTGGTTACTGTTTGCTTGTCTTTTTCTATCCTTTTGCTTTCTATCTCCTAATCCAAAGTGTGTCTCTTGTAGATAGCATATAGTTGTATCATTTGTAAAAATTTATCTGCTAATGTCTGCCCTTAAATTGCAGTGTTCAATTCATGTACATTAATATAATTACTGATAAGGTAGAATATGTGTTTACTATTTTGTGGTTTGTTTTCTATGCATCTCATGTCTTTCTGTATGTCTTTCCTGACATCTTATCTCAATCCCATTGTGGCCCATGGGTGAGGTTTATTTATGTATCTCATAGAAAAGATAAACATGTCCAAAACTGAATCTATATTGATCTCCATTAGAGTCTCTCTTCAGTGTTTAATCTTTTAGGAAAAAGTAATATTGTTCATTCACTTATGTATGAGACCTAATTGCCATTGGTTACGTTTCATCTTCTTTACTCACCTCATCTGATGACTCTCAAATATCTACATATTCTCCCTATTGAAGTCATGCACCTTTCCTGAGCCCTGCCCCACTCTCTCAGGTCTGACCATCATCACAGCATGCTAGTTCTCAGTCTACATTCCAGACTTAATTCCACAACTAGATTGCTATTTCAAAAGTGCAAGTATAATTATGTCAGCATAAAAATCTTAGTGGTGTCCCATTGCTCCAAATTTTGCAGTCCTTGGCATGCTTTATACTACCTGCCTGACTCAGTCCCTCTTTTCTGCCAACTCTCCCACCTTGAACCTTGCCCCTCACCTGGAAAACTTCTTTCCATTGTCTGATCACAACCTCCTCTCACATACGGCTTTCCCTGAGAAACACATTTCTTTTCATCTTCTCCTTTATCTAACCAGTTCCTCTCAGTACTTAAGATTGTTATCTGTTAATTATTTTGTACCCCCAAAATAATTTCCTGAAACTTCTATTTGAATTATCTTCTAATATTTACTTTCATAGAATTCTGTGCCCTTTTTATCATACCACTAACATCATTTTTTATAATATTTCTTGTTTCTAGTCCCCAAATAATCTCAAATTTCATGAAGGTATGGACTTTTAAAGTTTTGTTTCTTAATATATTTTAGCACATTTCCCAGAACCTAATAGTTACCAAATAAATACTATGAATTAATTAATTAATTAATACCCTAATTTTCCTTAATATCTCATTTTAAACTTGTCATCCATAAATTGTTTAACTTTTAAAAATTTCTCTTTAGAATTTCAGTTTGCACTGACTCTTGGAAAAAGAATTTTTAGATGTTGTGTCTAATTGTGATAACATGGATGGTATGCGGTGCACAAGCCTGAGTCTACCCTACAACCCCTGCAACTAATTTTTTTCTGTTATCATGAAGTCCTATAATATGTCTTCTTAACTCTCAAACTTTTGAATTTAAGAGTCATCTCAAGATTTGAAAGCCATTTCTAGATGGAATATGAATTGCCAATTCTATTATTCTAGGAGTTAACTTTCTTTAATTCTATTGCAACTTTTTAAAAAGTATGGCTTCAAAGTAATTCATGTGAGAAGACATGAGTTGTACACAAAGTACATAACAAACTAAATTTTCACTGGAGTAATTGTCCTAGTGACATAAAATAAAATAAAGTCTTCAATATACAATGTGGTATAATGCTGATCAAGCCTCAAGCCTAGCAGGTTGAAGACTATTATTCATATATATAGTGTGGAACATGCTTCTTAAATGTGTGAGACTACACTTATTCACAGTGACACACGTGGAGCCTTCAAAACCAAACCACCAAACTCCCGGGCTTCATTGACTTGACGTTTCACTTTTGAGATGCAGATTTTAATTATTGATAGAAAATTTGAATAAAATTTCAATTCTACCAGCCAATCTTTCTGGAAGATGACTACCTGAAAAATCATATGGGTGATTCATTTAAAATTCAAGTTTATGGGCTTGTATAAAAATGACAGTGGCTTGGGCTACCAATGATCACTGTTTTGTAACATTAACAGAGAGAAAGGCTGTTAGATACTGTAGCTCTGATACACTACTCTTTACATGTAACTGTGGGATGTAAGATTGATCTTTGAAATAATTTTATTTATAAAAATTTTGCTATAGTTTACATACAATTTTAGCAAATATATCACTTTATTTGAAAAATAGAATGCTGTGTAATATACGAAAGTTAAAGATAAAAGAATATAGATATACTGTATTTCAGCAAAGACTTATTCAGTTTCAAAATATGATATCCCCAAATATGAACTCTAGTGCTTAAGAAAAACAGCAGAAGTAGGAAGGTCACTGTGACCTCTCGCTGCTTCTTCTCTCCTGAAGACCCCCATGACACAAGTGTCTTGCTGTTTAGCCAGAGGGAAGGACTGTCACACAGGGAGTCTAACAAGAATCCGAACAAACCGGCCTTCTTAAGATCCCCCCAGTTTACTACCATTAGACCGTACCCGTTTGTCCGCCAATCACACTTCTGCATGACTGTCCATAAAACACACAGTTGTCCCTGCGTCTTCAGGTCTTCATTTCTGAAGGTTCCCATGTCATGTAAAACTTACATTAAATAAACTTGCATATTTTATCTTCTTCATTTGTATTTTATTACAAGGGTGTCAGCTATGAACTCTGTGATGGGTGAGGAAAATACATTACTTTTTATCTCCTACAGACTAAACATTTGGCCAAAAATTTATTTGAGATAAATTCCTGTCTTACGAGATTTGTTTACTAGAGAGATATTTTTCGTTTAGAATGCAGTTTGCAGAATCCAGTTTGGAGACGTGAATGTAAAAGCCCATCGTCATTTACACATGGAAAGCTTTCTTATTGTGTTTTCCAGAAAAACACCACATCAGACAAATTTGGTTTTACAAAACTGAATACTATATTTAACATATTCTGTGTTTTAATGTATGGGACTTTATTCATAGTATATGTGAATTTGTGCAACACAGGCCTGTTACAATAATGTTAAATGTTATAAAACAATTTCTTAGTGGTATAATAATGTGCATTTATAATTCTGTCTATATAGGATTTCAGCTTTTAGACCTTTATTTTTTTAGTTTATTGAATTTGGAAATTTTACTATTTCTGCTGTGGACTAGATGGATATAAAGTACATTGGGGAGAAATTGCAAAAGAAAATATTACTCCTTGTAAAATGTAATACTTGTGTGGCCTCTCAGGTGTAGGAAATACACTTATTATAGGTTAACTTTTCCCCACAGGAAGGTGGACTCTGGAAATAGCAGGGGAAAGTTGGAAATAACTGGTAATAACAATGGATGGATAGGGCATTGTTTTGTAGTAGTTCTGAAAAGTGGTTGTCTTATCATTTATAATAAGAGGACATATTCTACATAAGGTTAGTTTGCCTGCACAGGTCTTCTCATTTCATTGCCTCCTTTTTTCTGTTGAATACTCAAAATAAATGATCCAAGAATGGGAACTGAGTTCTGTATGTCTGCTCCCTCTGTTGGAACAATGCAGATACTAAAGCTTTTGCAATGTAGGACCTAAACCTCTAAGTCTTTCAGGAACACTGTGACTTACTTTCTTATTGTTGCTGAAAATTATTATAATAAATGTTATTTATCAAATGCTTACAACACGTCAAACCTATTTTCTGCACATATATAAAATGTCCCTTAATGTCTGTAGGGAGACCCCCTGGGGGTCTGTTGCTACGGAATAAAAGATGAAATGCTCCTGATTGTTGTAAATACAAAATTGCATGCAGGACTGTGTAAAGACAATGCCAGGTTGGGCCGCCAGAATGAGCCAACAGCACGTGATGTGCTTCCCCCTGCAGAGAGCCTCTGAGCAGACGTGCAGTCAGGGAGGTACATCACCAAGATTCCTGTCCCAGAAAAGCAGGTGTTCATAGCTCTGGGAATGGAATGTGACCCTTGTGGAAAGCCAATAAATGGACGTATGGGGGGTGCCTGTCCATACGGATAAGATAGGGCTATAAATGCCCTCATCTTGCCACGGCTCTTCTAGGCCTCTTTAGGGTTAAGGCATACTCCCTTCTGAGAATTTCTGGTCTAACCGGTTGTCTAGCTTCACGTCCTGTTTCTATGGATTGTTTGTAACCAGCTTTTGCTGCAACTGTTACTGCTGATTAATATCTTGCTAATCATAGATTATGGAAAGACTGTGTTTCTGTTTCAAGGCTCTGTGAGAAATCAGCAGATGCACACACTCTATCGTAAATTCCTATCTCTGTATACTGTACTTCTGCATACAGATGTTATGTTAAAGAATTACTTCATCCCCATGTGACCATCTCACCTCATAATCAAATGACCCTAAATCTCTCACTAACCTACCCCCGCCCTCACTAAACTTAATAATAAATGTTGGTATATCCAGTGCATTGGTGGCACCATGGGAGTAGAAGGCAGTGACCCCCATGGACCCATCTTTCACTATCTTGTGTGTGTCTATTATTTCTCAACCTGCTGCTCCACCTGGGAACAAACAAAGAGCCCTGTTGCATTGTGGGGTGCTGGTCAGATCCTGCAATAAATCTTCATGAATTTGCAACCTAGGTTCATGTTATTATCTTTAAATGAAGAAATCAAGACTCAGTGAGGTTGTCACAATCATCATAACACAAGGACTTAATTTGGTCTGTCAGACTGCAATGCCAATGATATTTAAAATTATTACCAAAACTATTTTTTTTAAAAAAATTTTGCAACACTGAATTCTACATCAAAGATTTTATATGTTGGTGAAGATACAAGAGTGACTAGCAGATACTTTCCAGCATTCTGCAGGTTAAAATGTGTTATAAATACACAGGACTGAAAATCGAAGACTCTCCAGCTGTCATGTGAAGAGTAGCAGCCTGTGGAACCGAGAAACTAAGATTCTGACTCTGTCACAGTCCTCCTCTGCTTCGAAAGTGCAAAGGATAAGTGCATGGACCCTAAAATGCTATTTAGAACTATTATATTAGAATTTTGGATTATATAAATATGAAATAAAATTTTGCTAAAAATACCACAAAAACACAAGATTTTACATGGCTTTTGATTTTGTCATTGTTTTATAGAATTTTAAATGTTTCTGTAGGAGACAATGGAAAAGTTCCTGTTTGCCCTTTAAAGATTTGCTGAAAAATCAACTCATAGAAGGCAGGTTAATAACAGAAAAGCCATACAAATTTATGAACATGCATAGCATGGAGATTCTATTCTTAGCCCAATGGGATACAGATGCATATATGCCCTTCTTCTTATAGGAGGGGAGACAAGACGAACATGGAAATTTGAGGGCTAGTGATTTTCAGAGGAAAATTAATGGACTTGGAGAACATACAATGGCCCAGGGCACAGTCAGTTTGGCCTAGAGACCAGACAATGGTTTGTGACAAAAGTCTGTCCATCTGTGTTGACAGACTTCAGTCCTTTGTCCTGTGATATCGGAGTTAATGGACCTCAGGGGAGAAACCAGAGATAACTGTTTTCTTCTTGGGTGGAACCTTGGGCAAATGAAGAAACTTCAGAGAATACTCCATCTTCTGCTTTGGTAGAGACAGAGGATTGAGAGTTGGGAAGGTGGGGGGAATTCAGAGAAACCTGAGGCTTCTATTTCAGTTCAACATGTCAAAGTGCTATATTTTGGGGTATCCGTTTCTGACCTCCAACATTTTACATGTACTGTATATTGATTTATGCTATTTAAACTATTCTGAACTTCAGATAAGTGTTGGCTTAACCATTAATTCCTATGCCAAACAAAACTATCACACCTAACTAGGTTTATCACAAATTTACTAAAGAGAAATCAACATAGTCCATTAAATTTCTCTAAAATCCAGGCAATTTACTAATTAATACTTTATCATTCTAAATTTTATTAGCAACCTGATTCTTAAGATGTAGTAGACAATGGAATACTATTTTATTACAAGACTATGAGAATTTGATAGAAAAGCTGTCTTCCAATTGAAATAACAAAGAAAACTCTTTGAGTAGCAAGCCAATAAAATGTTCTCCTTTGAAAATATGCTTTAGGTGGTGAGTGGCAGCAATTGCTTGAAGAGTTCTCTTCTTAGCTATTCAAATGTAATCTACAAGTAGGGAACCCATTGCTAGGGGAGGGAATTTTAACAGGGCTCCCTCTTACAGCATGTGCAAAGTTGGTCCCCATGGAAAAAGAAAGTACATTTCTCTGGGGAAAAGGGCCCAAACTAAGAAAGGGATTATGACTGCAATTACTTTTTCTGTTGATGTTCAATGGGCTTCTACTTGTAGTCATGCCTGGGGTTTTCCAAAATCTATGACTCCACTTTACATCATTATCCAGGCATCATCAGGGCAGAAAAAAATGTATGAAACTACATAGAACTAGTCTTCATTAGTGACACCACACAGCTGTTTTAGAAACATTGCCAACAGTAGACTGACAAAACACTAAAGTTTAGAGACAGGCAGGCCTAACTTCTTTTGGCTAAATAAACCCCAAAGATGTGGTAGCAGATTTTCAGGGTATATCTCCATCTCTATCTTGAGGGGGTTCAGAACACACTACCCCAAAATATGGCATCTTGACATTTGAGAAAACAGCAGAAGCGGGAAGATCACTCTGACCTTCTGCCCTTCTCCTTCAAAGCAGGTTGTACAACTTTCATTCAAAATGTGTCCTGGAAGAAAAGAGCATCCTTATCTCTGAAGACACAAGGACACAGAGAAGCACATGAAAAAACAGGCCTTGCTAAGTTCCCCAAATACTTGTCCTCCAATCATGTTTCTCTACAACTACTCACTCTTCTTCAAACCTAAGCATAAAAATGTACAGATTTACCTATTTATTTCAATCTTCATTTATGAAAGCTCCGTGTCATATAAAACTTGCATCAGATACATTTGTATGTGTTTCTCTTATTAATCTGTCTTTTGCTACAGGGGTCTCAGCCAGGAACCTAATAAGATGAGGGAAAAATATTTATTTTCTTCTATAATCTCCACCTCTATCTGTATCTATTTATATCTGAAATCTGTATGTAACATATTTCAGAAGAGGAACAATTGATTAATTAGCAAAATAACATTAAAATTTTATTGGATGATGAGATTACAAGTAATGTTTTCTACTGATTTCATTTTCCATTGTTTTCCAAATTTTCTTCAGTAAAGGTGTAAGG
>NW_012116221.1:1031559-1041260 GCF_000951035.1 Colobus angolensis palliatus | reverse complement strand
GTTTCACCGTGTTAGCCAGGATGGTCTCGATCTCCTGACCTCGTGATCCGCCCGTCTCGGCCTCCCAAAGTGCTGGGATTCCAGGCGTGAGCCACCGCGCCCACCCGGTAGTTTCTTAATAATAGTGAATTATGGGAACATGCCTATTCTATCCAATTAGAGATTTTCTTGAGAGACTAGGCCAGAAATTTTTTGAGTACAAATTCATTTTTAGTTTTTAATATATTTGCATGAAGAAGAGACTAGAAACTTAGTATATTTTTGGTCAAGTTGTCATGGCTTTTAGAATAAAAAATTTTTTTTGAAAATGCTGTTGCCGATGGCAAATCATAAAACTGTTTCTGGCAACAAATGTACAAGCAGAGGAAGTGGTTGAAGGGAATGATATACATAATATGTCTTTTTTTTTTTTTCCTTTTTCCTGTGGTTTTGCAAGTTGTAACAAAACTGCATAAAATTGAATTTAGGAAAGTGTGTCTCTATTAAATTGAAATTATATAGAATTATTTTCAGCTGGTCAAGCCATTTTTGGTACACAAAACAACATTTCTAACTGAAAAATAGCAGCAAATGAGCACCTTGCAAATGTTCATAAACGCAGTCAACAGTTCATTATGATATCAAGTATCAACAGTAAACAGCATCCAAACCAGACACAGTAGATAATTACAGCAGTGAGAATCAGCTGAAGTCCAAACCTATCTTCCCCGATGCCAACCTCCTTCCTGTTGCTTTTATCACAAGTAAAAGACGCCATGCTTTCCCTTACTTCCTTTTCCCTTCTAATTGTCACTAATTCTAATGTCACTGTTTCCTAATTCTAGTGAGTCACAGAATGCTGTTACCTAAAATAGAAAATGGCTGTTTTTAGGTTAATATTCTTTACATCCCTTCTTTCTCGAGATAAAGACCATATATGGGATGAAAATAATTCTGATTCGTTATGTGAATATAATTCTGTATCCAAATTTACTCATTTTATAAACTTAGCCTTTTCTGTATTAATTTTGAAGTGCTTGTGTCTACTTGGAGTTTCTCAGTTGGTTTTGATGTTTTCTGTTTGCTTTTTGTAAGGATTAGGGGGAGGAGAAATTTACATTTGTTTGGATATTTTAAAAGCCATTATTCTTGTGGTTTCTTCCCGGATTATGCATATTGAATAAAATCCCCGTTCTTATCTTAGCTTCGTCTATCTTTAACGTTAGGCCGTAAGTCCCCTATTGGTTGTCTTCTGACTTTCGCTAGGCTTAAAGCTCTCATTGCTGGTTTCTCTGTTCCGGAGATAAATGGAGATAAATAGGATATCTGCAAGTATGCCTCTGCCTGGGCTGAAAATGAGAAACTTAGTAAGAAATTGTACCCATTTATTTATAAATTTGCAAAATTTAAAAAAAAAAAAATGAAGAGTATTTTTTATTCTTTTTATAACATGGGGTTTCATTCCTTATAAAATTAACTAAATAGGAAGAACAGAAAGAGTAATGTGATGTCTTCTGAGAAAACTGAGTGCAAGCCTGGTTTTGTGTCCATGCTTGATTTTGATATATAGAGGCAACTGTAATTTATTCTTAATTGCCCATCTTGTAAAATCTAATCCAAAATTTATTTATCTGGATTAAAAAGTGGAGAATTAACCCGAAAATTGTAAATATTTGGCCATATCAGTGCATAGAGAGTTATCTGACTTTTTAAAATCCCTCTACTTTGTAGGCAGTAAAGACTTCAGTTTGTAGGAACTCTTGGAAACATGAACAATAAAAAAAATTCCTCAGATTTGCCTTGCAGAAGAACAGAAAGGGCAGAGTGGTGCATTTCAGGGAGATCATCCCCAAAGTCCTCCTCATGTGACTATGAAGGCTTCTTTATAAAATAGAAAGGACATGAATAAAACTACATTGAAAGTTTTAAAATACATCAGACTTCATAAAGGGTCTTCGGTTGTTCGTCGTAAAGAATACAGGACCAGTGAGATTTATATTATAATACTGAGTCTGCTCTCATTACAAAATGACATGCTGAGGAACTTTATATGATAATGAGTGACTTTTAACTCTTTAATCTAAGTTTTCTGGGAACCAAAGACCATTCTCTGCTTATAATTTTAGAAGTTCTATATACTTAGGAAGAGCGGAGGCACCACTTAAAAATAAGCCAAACAAGAAAATAAAGAAGGGAAGGAAGGATGTGAGGAAAAAAGACACAAACGTCAGAAGTGAAATAAAAATAAGATGTTATGAAACATAATTGGGAATTTAAGAAGATAATATTTTAAATACTTCTCTATTGTTATCTTAAAATAAAAATACAAAAATTTCTTGACTTTTGGAAATATAATTAACTATAATCTCATAATTACCTATGAAATATATCTTTACATACATCATAGTAGAATAAATATTAAAAAAACTAAAGAAAAAGAAATTACACATTTCTCAGATAACTGTTCTTAGAATATGTAATTCTATGTAATATTTTATATGACAAAGTGCCAATAGAACTGTTTTAAATGAAAGGTAAACTTCATATTCTTATAAAAGAAGGAATATCCCATTATCCTGGTTCTCATTAAAAAATAAGTAAAAATAAATAAATAAAAAAGAAATAAAAATAAGCATGTTTGGACCAAGATTTAATTAAGTTCACATAGGGGTGTTCTGAAAGATATCATATATCAGAATTACAAGTTAAATTATAGAAGTAGATTTTCTAGGTAGAACTAAAGAATAATTTTACTAATTGGCACTTTGGAATATAGTGGTCATAAAGGGACACCAGTGCCTCTGCTCATTTCCATACCATTTCTTTCTGTAAAGCATGATGTGTGCTGTTTTCCAAAGTGGCTGAATGATTCTGATTCTCTTCACCAATGTCTGAGAATGGAAGTTGTTTTACTTCCTCTTAGGTATTTGGGGTTTGTCAGTCTTAAAAGGTTTAAGCTTTCTACATGTGTGGTGGTGACTCTTGGTGGTCGTAATGTGCATTTCCCTAATGATTAATGATACTGTACATCTTTTCTTGTGTTCATTTGCCATTTATACACGTTTCTTAGAGAAGTGTCAAACATTTGCCCCATTTCCTCTTTTTTTCCTTTTTTTTTTTTTTTTTTGAAACAGAGTCTTCCTCTGTCACCCAGGCTGGAGTGCAGTGGCATGATCTGGGCTCACTGCAACCTCCGCCTCCCAGGTTCAAGCAATTTCCCTGCTCAGCCTCCTGAGTAGCTGGGACCACAGATGCGTGCCACCATGCCCTGCTAATTTTCTTTCTTTTTTGTGTTTTAGTAGAGACAGGGTTTCACCATGTTGGCCAGGATGGTCGCGATCTCCTGACCTCGTGATCCCCCTGCCTCAGCCTCTCAAAGTGCTGGGATTACAGGCGTGAGCCACCGCACCCGGCCCATTTCGCCTGTTTCTTAATTGAGTTATTACTTTCTTCTAATCAAGACATATTATGTTTCTGGATACAGACCTTCCTCAGATATCTGCTGTGCAATAGTTTCTTTGAACTAGTGATGGTTTACCTTTCCTTTTCTTAAAAGTCATTTAAAAATTTTTCCCGTTTTTACTAAATTGAATTGATCAATTTTCTGTTATAATTTGTTCTTTTTGTGTCTAAGAAATGCTTACCAAATTAAGATCATGTTTTCTTCTACGAATTATTTAGCTTTAGCTCATAAATGTAATAATTCATATAATTTAATTTTTAAATGGTATAAAATAAGGGTTGAAATGAATTGTCTGTCATATAAATAACCCAAAGTCCCTGCATCATTTTTTGAAAAAACTATTCTTTCCTGTTAATTACCTGGCAACATCTTGAAAAATAACTACATATAAGTCTGTTTCTGACATCTCTATTCTGTTCCTTTATTCCGTATTTTATCCTTTCAGAAATACCACACTCTTGTGAACGCAGAACTTTACGGTGAGCCTTGAAGTGTCCTCAGCCCTGTGATTAGCTCTGTCTTTACTGAGTCTATGCCTCTGGGAAGCCACAATGCTTCTCGTCTTCTGCCCTCCCCTTCTTTCTTTCTTTTTTTTTGAGACAAAGTCTTGCTCTGTCACTCAGACTGGAGGGCAGTGGCACCATCTCCGCTCACTGCAACCTCCACCTCCTGGGTTCAGGCCATTCTCCTGCCTCAGCCTCCTGAGTAGCTGGGATTACAGGTGCCCGGCATCACACCCAACTAATTTTTGTATTTTTAGTAGAGATAGAATGTCACCGTGTTGGCCAGGCTGATCTCAAACTCCTGGCCTCGTGATCCACCTGCCTCGACCTCCCAAAGTGCTGGGATTACAGGTGTGAGCCACCACGCCCGGCCCCCCTCCCCTTCTTCTTAAGTGGAACAGGAACGCTTGAGCAGCTGGAGTTGGGACTCTTCCCTCGCCCACGTCACTTAGGCTCTAAGAAAACCCCAGCAGGTTTGGCTCTGTTAGTTTCTCTTGAGGGGAAACCTTTTCCCCATCCCCTGCTCGAAGTACAAGGGGATTTTTCTCTAATCTTCACTGTCAGATCCTGGCGAAACTCCTGGAGATACAGGATGTAAACGTACGGCTGCTTCTCCATGACTGGGTCCTCCTGGGGGTTTTAATTCTCACACTTGTCCATGTCTACCTTACAGAAATTTGTCAATTCCGGTTCAGGTTCTTCTACCCCACCGCGGATTCCAAAGCGTTCTTGCTCTTGACTTTCTGCTCTGGCACACTGTGGTTCCTGGATCTGCCTTTCCGTCTCTCCAATCTGGGGGCCGTCGTTTTCCCCGCGGCTTCACTTCCCTAATGGATCTGAGAAAAGTCGATTTTTCAGTTTAGCTTTTTACTAGTTGTTAGGACAAAGTGTCCCCTTTTTTTGTGCTTAATACTCTAGTTCTAAAATTGTAAAATAAAAATACAACAGAATGATCTGTAGAGGCAGGAGATAGCAACAGTCATTAGAAGTGGCCTCTCGGATCCTTACACTTGTCTCCGTTTATCCAAAGAGCTGCAGCGCTGGCATAAGTGGTGTTAACTGGGCATCGCTTAAAGCTCTGGAGCAGCAAAGGGCACACGGTGGAGACGACCTCGTGTAAATCGGGTTGCATAAAAAAGATTCCTCTTGGGATGAGCAAATTGGCACTTGGGTCCCTCAGGGCAGACGCCATGAAATAGTCGAGACACATTATTCTGGGGACACGGCAATATTTACACAGAGGACCGAACGTGCAGTAGAAGCAGCACTCGGGCATGGTGGGAGGTCAGCTGGGGCAGGAACGTGCAAGGGTCACCCTCCTTGAACAGCCCGCGGAGCCAGTGCTTACCCGCCACCGCCGTCTTCCCTCAGTCGCGCTGGGAAGGGCAGAGCTTCCCTTTCTCCCAGAGCCCTTTGGAGAAGAAGCTGCACACAGCTGAGCCCGAGTCGTCCGTGCCCTGGAAAGACAGGAGCCCAGTGCCCTGCTGCGTCTCCTTGTCTGTTTCAAAAGGACACTTCGTCCTAACTCGTTGTCTGAGGTGTTATCTCAGCTCGTCTCATGGCTGGGAAAATTAAGGAGCGTGGGTGCAAACAGCGAGGTTGGAGTGAAAGTTTAATGAGCAAAAAAGAAAGCTCTCTGCAGGGGAGAGGGGAGCCCGAGTGCTTTTCCATGTCTACAGTGGAATCCGAAAGTTTGTATAAGAAACTCCTCTCAGCCCTATAACTGAGTAACTTTTCTTTATCTGAAAAGCTGTCTGCAAACCCTCTCCCTTGTCTATGTAGCTATGGATGTGACTCTAGGTAAGCACAAAGCGCCGCTTCTCTTGTTTGTAAAACTGTGGGGTTTGCTTTAGGGAAGGCCCCCTCCTCCCTGCGCAAGTTCCCACGGAGCCCACCGTGGACATGTCTGAAAAGAAGCGGAAACTTTTCCCTGGGATCCGGCTAATCGCACGCAGAACAAAAGGCTTCTGTGCCGGACACTAATGCTTGTCTGTGCAGGTGCAGCCTGAGTTTTCCCCAGGCTGCTCTATTTTTGCCTGTAGCTGTGATTTTTCAGGCAGGCTGCTTCTCCGAGGACCAGCCTTAACCGTTTACCTAACTGATTTTTCCTTTTCTTCTCCCTCATTACTTTCAAACTTCTTATACAGAACCAGAAGTCTCCATTTTCTTTTTAAACAGGCTAAAAATGAAGAACAGGGTCTTTTATATTTACTCACACTTTTCCCATTTTGGTGCTCTTTGTTCCTTTGCACAGGTAAAAATGTCAAGCTGGGCGTGGTGGCTCGAGTATGTAATCCCAGCACTTTGGAAGACCGAGGCAGGCAGATCACGAGGTCAGGAGATCGAGACCATCCTGGCCAACATGGTGAAACCCTGTTTCTACTAAAAATACAAAAATTAGCCGGCCATGGTGGCACACGCCTGTAATTCCAGCTACTAGGGAGGCTAAGGCAGGAGAATCACCTGAACCCCAGAGGCAGAGGTTGTTGTGAACTGAGATCATGCCACTGCACTCCAGCCTGGGTGACAGAGCAAAACACCATCTCAAAAAAAAAAGGTAAACCTGTTATCATTCCTTCTGCAAGAGGAACCAATTTTGACATCATTTGTAGTGCTTAAGTGTTGATAAAACTCTTTTTGTTGACCAGGAAAAATCTTATTTCACATTCATTTTTGAAAGATATTTTCACCGAGTGTAGAATTCATAGCTAACATTTTTTAGCACATTACAGAGGCCATGCAATTTACTTCTGGTTGATGTGATTTCTAGTAATAATTTTCTGCCACATTTATTTTTATTACTCTGTATATAATGTGTTTTTTCTGGTTTATTTTAAAATTATCTATGTTATTGGTTTTCAGATATCTTGTGTTTATGTGCTCAATTTGTTTTTATTTAAACAAATAAATTTGCAAAATTGGGGGCATACATTTTTAAGTATTTTTCTCCCTTGACCTTATTTATTAGAACTCCAATTGCAAATGTGTTAGACCACTTAATATCGTCTTAAAACTGAATGAAAGATTGTTCTTTTGTGTTGAACCTGGTTTTCTTTGAACTCTGTGCTTCATTTTGAATAATTTTTATTGGCAGCTTTCAAGTTTGCTGATCTTTTAGATGCTTTTTCTATATCCAATGTAATTGTCATTTTTGATATGCTTTTTATTTCTAGAAGCTCCATTTCAGTCTTTTTATGTCTTTGATTTTTCTCCATATTATGTTTATCCTAAGGTTTATAATAATCTTTGAAACCCTTTCTTACTAATTTGATCATCTTTGTTATTTCTGCATATGTTTCTATGGGTTTATTTTTCTCCTGGTTATGAGCCAAATGTTGTTACTTTGCATGCCTGGTAATTTTTTACTGGGTGATAGACATTGTGAATTTTATGTTATTTGTGCTAAATTTTTTTACATTTTTTAAAGAGTTTTGGATTTTGTTTAGTCACACAGATAAGAACCTTATGGGTCAGCTTTATCATACTTTATCCTATTGAGCTTTGTTTGGTTGGGTCTGGAACATCTGTATTCTTGTGCTAGTTTAGCACAATTAGCTAATTTAACCCTTCTACTACGGTTTGTGTCTTTTCTGGATTCTGCACTAACCCTGTATATTATGAAGTCCCTACATTCTGTCAGATAGGACATGAAATATTCCTAATGCAGTTGCTGTAGAATTATTTTGCCCACTGCTTTCTTTCCCCAGTCTCATGGAATTTCCTCTCATCTCTATTTTGCAACAAAACAAACAAGCAAAACTGGAAGAGTCTCTTCTGTCACTCTGGAAAGTTCTCCCTGTATGTATCTTCTTCTAGCAAAGTACTTTACTTTTCAACTTCTGGATTTCAACCTCAGCCTCCTGAAATACTGAACTTGTCCAATCCACTTCTGGGCTTTAGTTCAGGTTCCCTTCACTTTGCTATAGAAAATTCCTCCAGACATAAATCTGTCCTTTGTTTTCTTATGTCCTTTGTTTTCTTCCCCCATCAGGTGTTTTAGTCTTGTGCTGTTTGTCATCTAAAACTGTTGCTTCATATCTTTTTTTCCAGGTTTCTAGTCATTCACTCTCAGAAAGCAGTTTCTTTTTTTTTTTGTAATTTTAATTAAACACGCTTTTATTCTCTATCTTTTGATATTAACACATGAATAGACACACATATATAAATACTCTCTTTTTTTATTTCATTGCGTTTTTGGGAAATGGGTGGTGGTTTGTTACATCAATAAGTTTTTAGCGGTGATTTCTGAGATTTTGGTGCACCCATCACCTGAGCAGTGTATGCTGCACCAAATCTGTCTTCTTTTATCCCCCCACCATTCCCCACAAGTCCCCAAAGTTCACTGTATCATTCTTATGCCTTTGCATCGTCATAACTTAGCGACCACTTGTAAGTGAGAACATACCATGCTTAATTTACCTTCCTGAGTTACTTCACTTAGAATAATGCTCTCTAATTCCATTTAGGTTTCTGTGAATACCATCATTTTTTCCTTTTTATGACTGAGTAGTATTCCATGGTGTGTATGTGTATGTATACACCATATATATAAAATGCAACTCTTTCTAAAAATTGCATTGTGGTTAAGAGTTTCTGCTTCTCTGTAAAACAGAGTTGTCAGCATTAGGTCAGCATTACAACCAAAGAAAACTAGAACATTAGTCAAGTAGATAAATTATCTCTTTGAAGGTATCAGAGATCTGCAGTGGCAATGAGAGCTGAAGAAGCTGAAATTCCAGAGATGAAAGAACTTCAGAGAGGGGAGCTGACATCTGCTTTCACTTTTATTCTGGAGGATGTGTTAACTTTGAGCAAGAACACGTTTCAGAACTGGGCTTTTGTATTACAGAACTAGTGGCGATGAAGAGCAAGTTTTGGTGGGAACTTGAGAACCAGCTTGCCGGGCATATGCCATTCTGAGATTTTACAGGTCAGTAATATAAAATTAGTCAGGATTCTCTCAATTTTGTGAAAATATCGAGGGATCTCTAAAACAGAGATATTTTAGAATTAGGGACTGACTGGGGGAGGAGTTCTGCCTAGACACTATACCCAGTGTTTAAAAAACTTGGGTGATCAAAGTAGAAATCAAGTGTAGACAATTCCCTGGGTCCTCAGTCTACATTGACTGAGCACAGTCCCTATTTAGATTAAGGTAATTAACGTTCATTTTCCTGATACGTTTTGGCTGCGTCCTGACCCAACTCTCACCCTGATTGTCATAATCGCCACCTGTCAAAGGCAGGGTCAGGTGAACACAATTGAATCATGGAGGTGGTTTCACCTGTAATGTTCTCAGCGTAGTGAGTCAGTCTCACGAGATCTGATGGCTTTATAAATGGGAGTTCCCTCTGCGCAAGTTCTCGTGCCTGCCGCCATGATTGTGAGGCCGCCTCATCCGTGCGGAACGGTGAGTCTATTAACTCTCTTTCCTTTATAAATTACCCGGTCTAGGATATTTATTAGTAATGTGAGAATGGAATAACATACTCCTTACCCAGCAGAAGGAAGGACATATCATCTCTCAAGAAGATAACATCATTTGGAGAGTTTAAAAAACACAGTATTTATCATTAGAACAAAATTATTAAGCACATCCAAACTATATGACCAAAATAAAGAGAAAAGCACAGTGAACTCAGATCTGCAGTGACTGCTTTGGAATTAGCTGACGAGGACTTGAAAATAGCACAGAACACTGACATCTATGAAAAGGAATCAATTAGAAAGAAGCAGTTAAGCTAATCAGGAAATAG